>NW_017731939.1:372653-432653 GCF_001890085.2 Hipposideros armiger
TTCTGATAGTTTATTATTGGTGTATACAAATGCAACTGATTTCTGAATATTAATTTTGTATCCTGCTACTTTACTAAATTCATTTATCAATTCTAAGAGTTTTTTGGTGGAGTCTTTGGAATTCTCTACATACAGTATCATGTCATCTGCATATATGACAATTTTACTTCCTCCTTTCCAATTTGGATGCCTTTTATTTCATTTTCTTGTCTGATTGCTGTGGCTAGAACTTCTAGAACTATGTTGAATAGAAGTGGTGAAAGTGGGCAGCCTTGTCTTGTTCCTGATCTTAAGGGGAATGGTTTTAGCTTTTCCCCATTGAGTATGATGTTAACTGTGGGTTTATCATATATGGCCTTTATTTTGTTGATATGATCCCTCTATTCCCACTTTGCTAAGAGTTTTTATCATAAATGCCTGCTGTATTTTGTCAAATGCTTTTTCTGCATATATTGATATGATTATATAATTTTTATTTTTTATTTTGTTAATGTGATGTATTACATTAATTGATTTGCACACCAGGGTTGAATCCCACGTGATCATGGTGTATGATCTTTTCAGTGTGTTGCTGAATCTAGTTTGCTAGTGTTTCATTGAGGATTTTTGCATCTATGTTCACTAGGGATATCAGCCTGCAGTTTTCTTTTTTTGTAGTATCTTTGTCTGATTTGGGGATCAGAGTAATAGTGGCCTCATAAAATGTGCTTGGGAGCCTTCCCTCCTTCTGTATTTTTTGGAATAGTTTGAGGAGAATAGGTATTTATTCTTTTTTGAATGTTTTGTAAAATTTACCTGTGAAGCCATCTGGTCCAGGACTTTTGTTTGTTGGAAGTTTGTTGATAACTGATTCAATTTCTTTGGTAGTAATCAGTCTGTTCAGAGTTTCTGTTTCTTCTTGATTCAGACTTAGAAGAGTGTATGCTTCTAGAAATGTATCCATTTTTTTCCAGATTGTCTAATTTGTTGTCATATAGTTGTTCGTAGTATTTTCTTACAATTTTCTGTATTTCTGTGGTATCTGTTGTCACTTCTTTCATTTCTGATTTTATTAATTTGGGTCTTCTCTTTCTTTTTCTTGGTGAGTCTAGCTAAGGTTTTGTCGATTTTGTTTATCTTTTCAGAAAACCAGCTCTTGGTTTCATTGATTTTTTTGTATTGTTTTTTATGTCTCTATTTCATTTATTTCTGCTCTGATCTTTATTATTTCCTTCCTTGTACTCCCTTTGGGCTTGTTTTGCTGTTCTTTTTCCAGTTTCCTTAGGTGTAAAGATAGCCTGTTCATTTGAGATTTTTCTTGTTTCTTTAGATAAACGTGTGTTGCTATGAATTTGCCTCTTAGGGCTACTTTTGCTGCATCCCAGAGATTTTGGGTCGTGATGCTTTCATTTTCATTTGTTTCGAGGTATCTTTTGATTTCCTCCTTGATCTCATTTTTGACCCATTTGCTATTTAGTAGCATGTTATTCAGCCTCCATGCATTTGTGTGCCTCCCGGATTTCTTCTTATAATTGATTTCTAGTGTCATAGCATTGTGGTTGGAGAAGATGCTTGATATGATTTCAATCTTCTTAAATTTATTGGTACTTGTTTTGTGGCCTAACATGTGGTCTATCTTGGAAAATGTGCCATGTGCACTTGAGAAGAATGTATTGCTTTGGGGTAAAGTGCTTTAAAAATATTAATTAAATCCAACTGGTCTAAAGTGTCATTTAAGGCCACTGTTTCTGTGTTGATTTTCTGTCTGGGGGATCTGTCCATTGGTGACAATGGGGTGTTGAAGTCCTCTATTATGATAGTCCTACTGTTGATCTCCAACTTTGTGTCAGTCATAAACTGTTTTATATGTTTAGGAGCTCCTATGTTGGGTGCATAGATGTTTACTATGGTTATGTCCTCTTGTTGGATTGATTTTTAAATATTTCTGATGTATGTTCCCTTGCATTAGTTGTTTATTGCCTCTTCCACTGAACACGTTTTCCTTTTTAAATTTTTTTGATATGATTTTTTTAATTAAAATTTATTGGGGTGACAATGGTTAGTAAAATTACATAGGTTTTAAGTGTACAATTCTGTAATACATCACCTATGTATCATATTGTGTGTTCACCACCCAGAGTCAGTTCTTCTTCCGTCACCATATATTTGACCCATTTACCCTCGTCTACCACCTCACCCCTTACCCTCTGGTAACCACTGAACTATGAGTTTTTGTTTCTTTGTTTGTCTTGTTCCTTTGTGGCTTTTAATTTTATATTCCACATATCAGTGAAATCATATGGTTCTCAACTCTGAAGATATTTTCTTGGAATTCACCTGTGATTAAAATCTTCACATTTGCCATCTCCCACACTTCCAGTCTTACTATCTCTTTCCCAGAACCCCTTGCTTCCACCTTCTATCCTTTTTTTCAGGCCTTTGGGCAAGCTACCAGTCCCTTTGCTATTCTTAGGGCAACTCTTATAACCGGCTGTTTCAGAAACAGGCACAAGGCCTTGCATGCTAGTACCTTCCTGGTCAAGAACCAGAAGGGGAAAATATGAAATAATGAAACAGGGAAGAAGAGAAAGCTATTCTAAGGACATCATTGAGCTGGTTATCACTGAAGGCAATTGGGCTTCAATCCTACTCAGAGCCTTCTGAAGAACCATGTGAAATATCCCTCAGCATTATCTGCCTGAGACACGAATGGGGGACTATTTGTACTGGCTCCATTCAGTTCTCTATTTGTAAAGGCTTGCTCCAGGGAGCAGAAACACTTCAGACCTCTATTTGTTTTGTGCGTGTTCTAGAGTGGTTAGTTAGTTGGGCCACTGTATCTTGTGTGATGCCCAGGACAGAAAAGAAGGGATACATTCATATTAGCTAAGGCTAGGTGGTCTTAGGCTGCGTTTGTGTACAGCAGGTTGCCACAGTAATGGTGGAGCAGAAAGATCAGCCTAAAGGATGTGAGAAGGGGTGGAAGAGATGTTCTATACACAGAAAGTATACTTTCAATAATAAACATGATTCTCCTATTAAAACAGTTCATTTACCAGTGTTCATGGGTTATAAAATAGACCTTATATATTTTGTCTTGCATATGGTTCATTTTCAGTTAACCTCTATCAAGCTTTTTCTTAGTTAGTAAAATTAAAGTTGTGTTTCTGTTATCAGTGTTTCCATGAGGCAGCTGTCTCCTAAAATGTATTTCCTAATTTTAACTGATTATCTAGATGGCTTGTAAAGGAGTAGATTAAGGTCTTAAAAGCATAATTATCATAGTTGACTTAGTGTTTTCTGTGTCATTGAAGTTTCTTTTAGCTAGAATGGTCAATGTCAGCACTTTAAAATCATCAGGGCTTCATTTACTTTTGAGGGATATAATTGGCTGCATAGTTTAGTGACTTCACAGGGAGTGAGAAGAGAACCATGACTTTAATCTCTATGCTGCATTCCTCTTCACTACAGAGCTTCCCCCACCATTCCAAGGCCTAAATTCCAAAATTGAGATCCTTTTCTGCAGTCTAGGCTTTTACCCTCTGTTACAATGCAAACAATACACCCTTTATACCTTAATGTATTTGTGCTAATTAGGTCCTCACCTGAAGTCATGTTTTGATATTGATAGTTAAGGATAAAGTGATAAATGGGAAGATGGTCTTACGAGGTATGAGTTGGATTTTAATGATGGAAAATGTCTGTCTACTGCTCAATGTTTCCTAGAGCCTCTTTCTAAAAGAAGGAGGTATTGCTAATACTCAACCAAAGAAAAGTGAGAACAAATGGCTCTTTAGAGAGTAGAGGGAAATGGGAAAATTCTTCTGACACAGTTTAGTGATGAACCTGAAAAAAGAGAGGGCTAAGGAGAAAGATCCAATTCTTGCTTTGTTCATTTATCCCACTGAAAAGTTGAGTGTTTTATTGAACAGTGGATTTAAATAGAAGGTGAGTTTGGAACAAGAAGGAGCAACAATACTATGCATTTGCCAGCTTGAGATTGGATAACACCAGTTCCTTTATTTTTTAACTGAAATTCCATTTGTTCATTCATTCTTTTGATAAATATTTATTGAGAGCATCCTATTTGTCAGATCCTATCATTTGAAAGAAATCAATAAGTTATTGATCTATCCCAAGAAGCTTTCAATCAGAAATAAATTTCAAAGCTAGAATAACCTTTAGAAATAAATCCATTTTTCTCATTTTAGAGAAATGGGGAAGTGCTAACTCCTGATCACACCACGTATTAATCCCCAAGTTAGTCATGCCTCAGAAAGTCTGATTCCCACTCAGTGCTCTTTTCCCTAAATGAGAATTCAGACACTGCTCATATTTCTGGGCTTAACTTCATTTGCCAACCATGGTGCAAGCCCCCTGAGAAGTTTTGGTTCTCATTGCACAATGAAATGAGTCATATTAGAATTTTGAGAAGTATGACATTGATCCACAAAAGCAAGAAAACTTTATCTGCTCCTTAGGTGAGCTCTAGAATAGCAGATTTTATTTATTTTTTTATTTTAAATCATTTTTATTATTTTTTCAACTTCAGTTGACATACAATAATATATTAGCTTCAGGTGTACAACATAGTGATTCGACATTTATATAACTTGAGAAATGATCACCCAGTAAGTCTAATACCCGTCTGACATCATATATAGTTATTGAAATATTATTGACTATATTCCCTATACTGTACTTTACATCCCTGTGACTACTTTTATAACGTAAAATTTGTTATAAAATTTGTACTTCTTAATCCCTTCACTTTTTTTACCCATCCTCCCACCCAACCCTCCCTTTTGGTAACCACCAACTTCTTTTCTGTATCTATGAGTTTGCTTCTGGTTTGCTTGTTCATTTATTTTCTTTTTTTGGATTCCATGTACAATTGAAATCATCTTGTATTTGTCTTTCTTTAACTTATTTCACTTAGCATAATACCCTCTGGCCTATCTATATCCATGTTGTCATAAAAGGCAAGATTTCATTATTTTTTATTACTGAGTAATATTCCATTGCTCCACCTCTTCTATATCCAATCACCTATTGATGGACACTTAGGTTGCTTCCATATCTTTGCTATTGTAAATAATGCTGCAATGAACATAGGGGTTCATTTTGAATTAATGTTTTGTATTTCTTTTGAATTAATGTCTTGAATTTCTTCTGATAAATACCCAGAAGTAGAATTGTTGGGTCATAACATAGTTTTATTTTTCATTGTTTGAGGAACCTCCATACTGTTTTCCATAGTGGCTGCACCAATTTACAATCCCACCAACAGTACACTAGGGTTCCCTTCCCTCTATATCCTCATCAGTACTTGTTTGTTGATTTACTGATAATGTCCTTTCTGACAGGAGTGAGACTGTTCCTTTTTAGATTGGAAATATCTTCCTGAACTAAATCAAATACATTATAAATAAAGCAAGTCTATTTCTGTTTAAAATTTTAATGGTGCTTCATGGATAGGGTTAGTAACCATAGGTCCTGGCTTGGAAGACCCACTAAACTCATATTTTGAATGAAGATGATAAGTCTCAGAATTAACATATTTTCAGTGACAATTTTTATATATAACTCATAAACTATCAATGTGTTTAGAGACAGAAACATTTTGAAACTACAGCTTAACAACTTATTGACTTGGATAATTTACCCAGCTTCAGTAAGCCCCATTTTCTTTAGCTGTAAAATGGAATAAAAATAACTCCTTGTTTTAAAGATAAGTGATTATGAGAAATATATTTTAGAAACTTCTATTGTAAATGTATTATCTCAAATTTCATCTAAAAAGGCATTTTATAAGACAGTAGCATATATATAGTGATACAGAATATAAGATTTGTATATAGATAATGGCTAGTTAGTAGTTAGATAGAAGGATGGATGGGTAGATGGATGTATGGATTGATAAAATCAGTACTTTTTTCATCTTCAATGTCTTTTTATTTTACCACTTATAAATAGTGATCAACAATTCACTATACAGATGTTATTAAATGCCTTCAGTTTATTTTTTAAAATCTAAATTCTCATGAACTAAGGCTGTATGATCAATGCAAATATTATGTTTTATCACTCCCAGGTTCCTGGTTGTAAATCCTGTTATGATAGAATGCAATGATGTGATTTAGGTGTCAGTGCTTTGTAACTAGACTACTGCACACATAGTTTATTCTATAAGTTAGAATGGGATATATGCCACGATTCAGATAAAAAGCCATGTCAGTTCAAAGTGAGAGAGAGAAAGAGAGGTAATTTTTGGCTGAAAGGATAATTTTTTGCTATAGACAAGCTGTCTATAGTCTCAGTTATAACCCTAATCCTAACCTCTTTCCTAAATTTATGCCAACTTCAAGTAATACTTATGCCTTTTAAGCACTGAAAACTTAATAGTATCAAAACAGAAATCTTGGTTTTTCTCTGACTCAAAACCTGTTCCTTCTTCTCAGTTAATGCCATCTATAGCCACCCATTTTCTATTTCACTTGTAGCTAGGAGTGGCCATATAATACATAAGTAGAAGTATTCTGTAGTCATTCCAGAAAGGCTATTTAAGGGACCTGACTCAACAAGAAATAAGGCTGTTTTTTTTTCTTTCATCCTCCTTTCTGTTTCCCAGAATACACAATAGGATGCCTAAAGTTCTTGAAATCTTAAGCCACTTTCCCATACCTTGCACTGTGCATCTCCTCCATCTGCTGTTATATCCTTTTATAATAAGCTGGTTATCTAGTAAGAAAAATGTTTCTCTGAGTTCTGTGAGCCACTCTAGCAACATAAATCCCAGAAGAGGGTTGTAGGAACCTTTCTTTTGTAGCAAGTTGTCGGAACTACAGGTGACAACCTGGACTTTAAACTGTTGTCTGAACATCAGGGAGGGTACTGTTGGAAGCTCCAATCTCTAGTGAGTTTGTCAGAAGCACAGCTGATAACCTGGGTTTGTGATTGTTGTCTGAAGTTCTTACCTATCTCTAAAACCAAGAGGGTGAGAAAGGTGCAGTAAGGCCTAATCCATGTTTCAACACCAAAAACAGGCCTTTTTAAGAGCCAAGTGCTTATTTTAATTGACCCAGAAAATAAAGACAATAAAGAAAAAATTTATTGAGTGCTAAAAACTATGAGTTTACTTTGGGGATTGGATAATAACTTGAGGACATTGCACTACAAATATTCAGTTCAAATGCTACTTCCTCTGGAAAGCTTTTCAGATAAAAGAGTGGGTCTGAATTAAAGGTATCTTCCTTGTATTCTAATTAGAGCCAAGTGCATACCACTATTATAGCATTTATCTTTCTGCATTGTAATTAGGCTTTTAAATTACTTGTGTGTCTCTTTCACTACATTGGAAGTCTCTTTAGATAGGACTTGCATCTTGTATTTCTGGATCTCAAGAACTAGGGCTAGGTTAAATATGTATTATATGCACAATAAATATTAATTAATTGAGTAAATTAATTAATCAATAGTACAGGAAAAAAAGGAATGGGTGAATTACTTATTGTTGTGTTAAGACAGATATAGTACACGGAGTAGCTGAGAATTGTTTAAGGCTATACAATTATTGACCATTGAACCAAGACTTTAATGTTTTAATCAGGAGCCTGTACATTGTATGAAGCTCTGCAAAACCCCAGAAATGGAATCATGTAATTTTGTCACAGAATCCTATCTTTCTACTCTGTAAAACTGGCATTATTTTACCTATACTAGAGAATCATGGCTGAAATAAATAAATTAATAATATTAAAGCTTTTATCATATTCCCTGAATTATAGCAAATGCATAATAAACACATGTATTTAAAAAATTATTTTCATATGACTGAAGTAGTCACTGTTTTTAGGTTACATAAAATCAAATGAACATTTGATGTAAAATATTCCTGATTCATAAAATGCATTCTATTATCGGTTCTTAGTTTTGCCAATGGGGAGCAAAAAATGTGACAGGTGAGTTGTAAGCAGATTGGTTTTAGACAGTAGATGCTATCTTCCTTTGCAGAAATTATGTCAAAACTTAAACTGTTTAAATCATCTTCTTATTTCATATGATTTTCTACTTTCTGTTAGTGGTTATAACACATTTAAAAGGTCAAATGCATCAAGTATCTAGTGTTAATATCACATTGTAATCATTTTTTGAGGGTGGCATAGTTCAATTATTTGTTGCATTTTGTGGTGATCATTTTTTAAAACCCTAAGAAGTCTACAGTAAAAGATACATTTTAGCAATAGCAATGATAAGAACAAGAAAGAGTGCTGTGCTTCTAAATACATTTTCAGAACTCTTTCTGTTAAGCTTATTCTCTCAGTGTCTTGTGGACCATGGGTGACTGGATAAATAGGTGGGAAGAAAAAAAATGTAGAAAAAATCCTGGCAGTGGAAATGAAGCTTTATTGATCCCCAGCAGGTTTCTTTTTATTCCAAACTTTTCAGCTCTTCCAAAAAACTGAGCCAATTGAAGTGAATTCAGAAATGACATTTTTGGTGAGCTTGCTTTATTTGGTAAGACTAGCAAGTGACAGTGTTTCTCCTAAACTAAACTAGAGAGAGATATAGTACTTTTTGTTGATACTGTATTTTTAGTTAATGTAGGAGATAAGCATTATCTTATACTTTATGGGATATAATAGGAAAAGTGTATGTTGGATATAAAAGAATAAAAATCATGCTCATTCAACAAAATGTATTGAACATTTATTATATGTAGCACTTTATGATTCAGAAGTCTATGGGGATATAAAGCTGTGAAATCATAAGCCTCAGCTTCAAGAGCTTATGTTAAATTACAAGAGATAAGAAACAGTGGAAACACAACAAGAAAAAGCTACTAATAAAATGTTTGTAGAAACAGATTATTTTGTCTGAGAAATCTATCAGTTGATTGGTACAGAAATATAGTCATGCACCATGTGAGGACATTTTGTTCAACTGTGGAGTACATACGCATTGGTAGTTCCATAAGATTATGAAGCTGAAAATTTTCTATTGTCTAGTGACACTGTAGCCTTCTAACATTGTAGTACAATGCATTACTCATGTGTTTGTAGTAATGGTGGTATACACAAATCTAATGTGCTACCATTCCTGTAAAAGCTTAGTACATACAATTACATATAGTGTATATTACTTAACAATGATAATAAATGACTATGTAATACTGAATTAGGAATCCTGATGTAATCCCGGAATTGTGATCCTGCTGTTACCGAAAAATGGAAACGCAGATCTGAAGAGGCAAGGTTTAAGCAGTAGCAGGTTTATTGCAAAAGTGTAAGAGAAAAAAGCAGAAGAGAAAAGCTCTCCACAGATCCACAGAGAGGGGAGATTTGAACGAAACGCCCAGTGGGCTGGGCTGTGCTGGGAACTGTAATAACTCTGAGTCAAAGCTGATTGGTCTTCTATACCTGTACACCTGAGCTGATTATTCTGGCAGGTCCTGCAGCTTGAATCTATTAGCTAGCTATTAAAGTTATTTCCTCTGGCTTTATTATGGTCTCCGCCTTAATCCCCTCTACCAGGGACATTTTTCTGACTGCCTATATTTTTCTATCTCAATACATTGGATTATGTATTTACTATTGACATGACCCAGGCTGAGTCAATTGTGTGCAGGCTAAAGTATGGACCCTGACCCTGGATGAAGTTTGGGCCCACAGAAGCAGGGGCCATCCAGATAGGTACAGGCTGAGGCACGGACCTTGGCCCCAGACGTAATAAACCTTGACTCTGGAGCCTGCTGCGTAGGCGCTGGGCTCTGGTGACATAAGCTCTTTACGTAAGCATAATTCACAGCCACAGGAGGGAGCATGTGCATTTCCATGTGCTGGCCTCCCACAAAACCTCTATATAATTGTTGCTATTGCTGAATAAAGCGGCTAGCTGGTTCCTCCTCATGTCCACTCCATGTGCTTTCTTTTCCCTGGGTGTCTCACTGTTGAAAGCCCCCCTCAGCAGCCCCTGGTAACGACACCTATACTATACTTTTATCATTATTTTAGAGTGTGTATTTTCTACTCATAAAACAAGTTCCCTGTAAAAGAGTATGCCACGTTATGCCCACAAAAGCCTCACACATTTCACTTATTTTTCCATGTCTCCTGATTGCATTATTTTATCTTGTGTTTGATTTAATCGCATGTTGTTTTGTACAGTAACATATCATACAGGCTTATAGCCTAGGAGCAATAGGCTATACCATATAGCTTAGGAGTGTAGTAGGCTGTACCAGCTAGGTATGTGTAAATTCACTCTTAGGATGTTTACATGACAAAACTGCCTAAGGACGCATTTCTCGGAACCTTTCCCCATATATAGATATATAGAGCAATATAAAATATTCAAATGTGCCTTAATAAATATTGCCTCAATTTGTATGTTGGTATAGAATTTCACTGCTTCAAAATATTTTCAATATATTATTTAGCATAACAATCATGCCTGCATGGTAGCATTGTTTGTTTCACTTTATAGATAAGAAAATGATGCTCACTGAAGTCAATTTCACAAATTAAGAAAAAGCATACATGTTTCTCCATTCCAAATTGAGTGTAACAGAGCTGCTTAGTTAATAGCTTGGGCCCTGGAATTGTTACCATGCAAAAGGTCTGGCTGCTCCCCCACACAAAAGCCAAAACCCGAGAGGGGAGGTTAGTGGAAAGGAAAGCAGGTTTATTCCAAAATGGCAGCATTAAGAGAAGACAGTGGACTCCTTGTCACAAAGTCTGCTTCCTCCGCTCGTAAAATGGCCAAAAGATTTTACAGGAGAGGCAGGACAAAGGAAAGAAGTTGCACAGGCAATCCCAGGGGAAAGGCGCTTCCCTGAGGCTGGCCTGCTTCAGGGTCAGAACTGGATCCCATCCAGATGCCAAAACCTCTCCCAAGTCACCTGGCCAGGCATGGCCAGAAGTAACCAGAACCATTGGGACTGTTGTGCATAGTAAATGCTTAGAAAACAGAGTCATTAAGGTTTGGTGGGAGGAAAGGCAAGCAAAGAACAGGAAGAAAAACTTTCAAAAAGTCCCCAAGCCAAACCACACCGTCAAATCAAATTACACCAGCGGTTTAAATCTCAAAATAGCAGATATAGGGTCACGTTTACTAAATCAGATAGGGTTGATGTATTTTGGCTTTGACACTTACCAACTATGTTACCTCAGTCAAGTTGCCAATTCTCTTTCTGACTACATTTTTTACGTGGGGAATGGGAATAGCAACAGTAATTGCCTCACAAGACAGTGTATCAGTTAAGGCACTCTCAACTACAAATACCAACAGTGGCTTAAATAACATAGACTTTTTTTTTTTTAATTAAAGTTTTACTTTTCTAGTGCAGTTTAAGGTTCAAAACAAAATGGAGGGGAAGATACAGAGATTTCCTCCTTCCTTACACATTCACAGCCTCCCCTATTATGAACATCCCACCAGAGTGGTACATTTGTTATTAAGACAGGTTAGTTAGTGTAACAATTAGGCAGTTAGAAATTTCAAGGTAGGATGAGCAAAAGATAAACATATCTCCAAGGCCTCTGCCCTCAGCCTTGACCCCAAAAGGCACAGCCTAGAGACAATTTACTCCTACCAGACCAGAGACATCAACTACACCCTGAGGCAATTAAAACTATCCTAAAAAGCCTCCTCCAGGACGAAACAGCCAATGAAATAAATTTAACCTCTTCAAGCAGGAGCCAGTTTTCTTCACAGATAGGCTAGGATACAAACAGAAGCCTCCCTGCTAGTCAGTGGGCACTCCAGTTTCATATGCTCCCTCTCTTTTAGAGAGCTGTATCTCTTTACTCTAATAAACTGTCCTTTGCTGAAACTTCACCTCTCTGGTCCATGTCTCCATTCTTTGGCTTCACGAGACCATGAATCCTGGCATCAATGCACAAATCATCCTGCATCATTAATTGGGGGCTCATCCAGGATTAACAGGAGAGATAAATATGATCTGTACCTTTCTATTTTGCCTTGTCCACTTGTGGGCCTTCAACAATATTTTCCTGTTACACAAAAAATGGGCCTTCATCAACCAGTTAAAAGCAACAAGCATGGCTGCCGTTCTTCAAGACTCGAAAGACAGGCTTAGCAGAAGGGCTCTGGTTAATCACCACCCCTCCCCTGCCCGCCCCAGTGTCAAGCTGGAGGAATGTTGGCCTTAGCCCGACTGCCTTCTCTCTTTCTGTTACTGTCTTCTATCTCTCTGCTGCCTTTTCCTTTCTGGGAGGAGACTAGCTGCTGGCTGAATGTCCCCTCCATCCTTGCTGCTTTATTTCTTCCTGACACTGTCTCTCCTCAGCTCTTGAGACACTGGTCCAGGGCCCCTTCCCTGTGAGACCTCCTCAACACTCCACTCCAGCCTCAGGATATCTTAAGGTAAGAACATGGAACTTAGTCTCTATATCTCTACTGTTTTTGTGCCCTTTCCACCTGCTGTCCACTTTCCAGCAATTACTTAGTGGCCCAAGTCCACAGGGGGCTCCACCCATGGGGTCCCAAATATCTGGCCACTTTCCTTTTATACCTGTGTTATCGCAAACCGTCAGGCAAGATCCTGGGGGAGAAACAACATTTTCCGGACTTGCTTTGCCTTAAGAAAGTAGTCTTATCTGAAGCCTTGTGAAGCTTCTAATATCTCTACTCTCCCTTATATATTGGGCATCAAGGCGCCCTGTCACACAGATTCACATGTGCTGTGTGCCTTCCTTACAGACCTTGAACATGTACTCCCTCCTTAATCATCTTTATATGGAGTGCCACCATCACATTGACCGCATCACCAATTTCAAAGACACTCAGAGTCAGGCCAGATGCCCCATTATTGGCCACTGCCTTTATCGGCCCACAGGCTGGTGTCAGAAGTCCAGGAGGGACACACGGAGTTAGGTAGGCATCCACCTGGAGACATGAGCCGGCTGCCCAGGTAAGGCACAACTAAATCCTTGCACGCCATGTCCCCCCACCCACCACAGAACCGGGTCGTGATGTTTCCCTGGCTCACTCAGAGGTCTGGAGGGTGTTCCAGATAAATTATTGGGAGGTGAAGTGTAAAAGGGATGCCTTTCTTTCTCCCTCCTCCACAGATGGGCAATCGGCCCTCACGCGCCTAAACTCCCCTGAATTTCATCCTAAATCATTGGGATAAATTCCATCCCCAGACTTTGAAGAAGCAGCACTTGGTCTTACTTCGTTCAGAAGTGTGGCCTCAATACAAATTAGAAGGAAGGGAAACCTGGCCTCCGGAGGGAACTATTAACTATAATACTATCATACAGCTAGATTTGTTTTGCAGACGGGAAGGCAAAAATGGTCAGAAGTTCCCTATGCCTATTCAAAGGAACTTCCAGTGAAATCCCCATCCCCATAGAAAATCCCAGTCAAAATACTATACCCTCCCCTCCCCCCAGAGCTGGCTTTGGGGGACTCCCTAGCTAATTACCCACATATTCAGGACTTTCTACATTAAAGCGCTCCCAGCATGGGACAAATCTCCTCCCTTCACAAGAAATGCTGGGAGAATTTGGGCCTGCTAGAGTTCAGATCCCCTTTTCATAGCAGGATCTTAGACAAATAGAGAGCAATTTGGGGAAGTTTTCAGATGACCCTGACAAATACATAGAAGTCTTCCAGAACTTAACTCAGGTCTTTGACCTCTCTTGGAAGGATGTCCTGTTACTCTTAAATCAGACTCGTAACTCTTCTGAAAGACAAGCAGCCCTACAAACCTCCATACAGTTTGGAGATGACCAATACCGCTTGTGTTTGGCTAAATTTCCCCAGGCTTCAGCACCCTCTTCCACTTCTCCCTCCTATTCTTCCACTCCATCCCTTTCTCATTCATTTTCGAGAGCTCCCCCTTATTCTGCTGGTCATGTTCCTGTAGGGACCACCTGCAGTGGGACTCATTGTAAGGGAGATGGCTGAGTCTGTGTGTGCTAACATTTTAAATAAGCTTAATTTTAAAATCATATTATCTCTGCTACAAAATTTGTCGAGAAAATATCAATAGCTTGTATATTGCAATTGACCTTGAGATCTCATAGAGTTGGGAACTAAAAAAAAAAAAAAGTCATTCAAATAAGGTTTTAAGTGAAACTTTTCAGTAATGATCATATATTGGGAATGCTTAGAGGTGATTTCTCAACATCTATTGACAACTTAAGATTTTAGTTTTGCTAAGTTCATCTATTTCTAGCTTCTTGTCACAGGAATGGTCAAAAACAGATTTAGATCTGTTAATAAATATATCTTATGTTTTATCACAAAGGCCTATGCTTTTGAAGGTTACAAAATATGTTCCTGGATTTGCTAGTGGAAATGCTAATTGTTTGCTTCTGGTTGTCAGTAAAAATTAAGCTTTCAGAGGTTATGGATTCTAATTAGTATAAAAGAAAATAATGTGTGTGCTCAAGGAAAGTATAAGGTATGGAGTACATTTTTGAAGGAACTGAAAGAAAGTAGTTTGTCCTAAAGATGGTTATTTCTGAATGAGTGAAAAAAAACAAACTAACAGGGACTGAGAAAGTCTTAGAAGGTTTGTGAAAAGTCAAGAGAGTGTTATGTATAGTTAAGCGAAATACAATGAATCAGTTAAATTTAAATATCAAAAGTAAGCTAGTAGAGTTGAGTGTTTTTTTCCCTCTCCTTGCTAGAGAGGACACATTTTTTAGACTATTAGTTTACTATTAATATTATAAAGTTTTCTAGAAAATGAAGATTATATGTGTCATCATAATAATTTCTATGTTTTAATTTGTCCCAATCAGGTCCCTGATTACTGGGAAAAAAGCTGAAATTTACACAATAGTAACCACTAAGTTTTGCTAATATTTATGTAAACTCATATTTTAGGACTGCTAGAGTTCATGTGTCCTCCTCAGTGCCAGAGTATAGGCCAATGGAAAGGAAACTTATTCTCCTTAACCTGACAGGATCATAATGGTCCTGGCCCTCTGCTTAGATCATAAGAAAGGCCAAGAATTTGTTTAAATGTCTTTAACAACCAAGACAGAAAAACAAAGAATAAAGGAACAGTAAGACCAGAGGGTGAGACCAAAGACAAAGCCAGACTTTTGGCCACAGTTATAAACAACCCAGGGCTAAAGCCACCTCAGGGCACCCCAAAAGCCCCAGGAGAGGAAATGCCAAATAAAGGAGCCTGCTTTTTGGATGCAGAAGTCCAGACCACTGGAATAAGGAGTGTCCTAATTCTCCAAAGCAGCCATGCCCCCTGTGCCCAGCACAGGGCACTGGAGGAGAGACTGTGCCCTGCTCTGAAGGGAACAGAGAACAACTCTCTCCCCACCAATAACTGTGATCATTGTTGGGCCTGATGCTCCCAGTGGCTCCCAGGCTGTTCTCAGGGGTGAAACTGCAGGTGACCCTGACGTGGCAGACAAGCCTATTAACTTATAGAAGCCATTTATTCTGTCTCAACTGCTCACTCTGGACCTTTTTCCTCTAAAAAGTACTCAGTTGTTAAGAAAAGAAAGCCCGCAGATTTGGGCTTATTTTACTCAGCTTGTCACTTACCATTGGTTTATACCTTAGGGGGGGGGAATCAAACTTAAAAGGACTATGGAAAAGTTTTATCAAAACTATCCTCCATTGCTTTAGGTTTTAACCTCAATTCTGTTATCTCCTATCTTGTTAGCTTGGAAAAGTTTCAACAGTCACTTAAGAAATATAGGGGACCCAGTCCTAAAGGGAAAAGTCTCTAACACACCAGTTAATTCCTATATAGAAGGAACCCTTTACAATTTCTCTAAACACTCCAACAGTTTTGGGACTTCAGAGAGTCAGTAGCTGGGTCCACTTCCCTCAAATTAAACTTATTTCATTTAGGTCTCCACAGGACTCTCCCAAAACGAAGACCGTCACTCCTACTCCTGTGAGCCATCAGAAGACCTCAAACTACCATTCCAAAAATAGCCTCCATCTAATAATAGGCTATCAAATTCCAAGTAACTCTTCAACAGGGCTCCGAGCTGATTTCAAGGGAGAAAGCTAGTTCAGGGCTCTAACTCTCATATCTGGACCAAATGAGTTTTAACACTCCTCTAGGCCAGTCCAGACCTAACTCCTGGAGGGTGAACAAAAGTCACCTGAGGTTAAGATAAATGGGCTTTGAGTCCGATCCCTCAAGCCAGTGCTTTCCTTCTCACTGGAAAATCCTTTCATTTATATGTGTGACAGAGGGGAAGGAAATGGCTTTAGTTTTGGCACGGCCTGGAGGTCCCTCACAGCAGCCTGTGGGCTGTCTAGATAAGGAGCTGGACCTCTCAGCACGAGGCTGGCCAGCTTGCTTCAGAGCCATTGTAGTGGCTGCTCTCCTAGTTCCTGAAGCCACTAAGCTTACAATGGAGCAAGACTTAACAGTTTTCACCCAATACCACCAAGGGCTTTTAAATGCTAATACTAGTCATTGGCTTACAGACAGTTGCCTCTTAAGCCAACAGGCTTTACTACAAACCTATACTGCTAGAGCAGATTTACAAAAATACTCCTAGACAACTCAGATTGGACGCTCTTCACTGATGGGAGCTCTTTTATGGAAAAATGACACACGAAAGGCTGGATATGCTGAAGTTACTTTACATGATATCCTAGAAAATACAAGCCTCCCATCTGGAGCCAGTGCACAACTGGCTGAGATAACAACTCTCACCCAAACACTAGAACTGCTATAAACTATCTGCTCCTCAAACATAATCAAAGATGTTTCAACCTTTAACTCACAGTTAATCAAAACTAAAGTTAAACAGGTTCATTACACAATTTCCAATATTAAACAGAAAACTGGATTCTTTAACCTAGATTTTTTCCTTCCTTACATCCTGGCTTCCCAGTCTAACAGGACTTAGGGAAGCATTTCTCATTTTTCTTCTATTCATTTTCATGGGGACTACTTCACACTATTGCCTGCAATTCATCTCTGCTTGCAGAGCACTCATCAGTTGTGTACATCGGCCTAAACCACTACAACAACTACACCTGGAGCCTTACTGGTGTCTTACCTGGTGTCTTACTTACTTATCTACTGGGGATCATTAGATAGTCCTCTGGGAAAGTCCTAGCTCCCGGTGCTGAAGCAGCCAGAAATGTTATCGCCCCCACTCCCTAACAGCAGTTAGGGTTTTGTTTTCAGAGGGGGCAATAAGACAGGTTAGTCAGTGTAACAATTAGGCAGTTAGAAATTCCAAGGTAGGATGAGCAAAAGATAAACATATCTCCAAGATCTCTGCCCTCAGCCCTGACCCCAAAAGCCACAGCCTTGAGACAATTTACTCCTGCCAGACTAGGGACATCAATTACACCCTGAGGCAACTAAAACTATGCTAAAAAGCCTCCTCCAGGCTGAAACGACCAATGAAATAAATCTAACCTGTTCAAGCAGGCGCCAGTTTTCTCCCCATAGGCTAGGAGAAGCATATAAACAGAAGCTTCCCCACTAGTCAGTGGGCACTCCAGTTTCGGGTGCTCCCTCTCTTTTAGAGAGCTGTATCTCTTTAATCAACTGTTGTTTGCTGAAACTTTACCTCTCTGGACCGTGTCTCCATTCTTCGGCTTCACAAGACCACGAATTCTGACATCAGTGCACAGATCATCCTGCATCATTACCATTGATGAAACTACATTGTCACATCCTAAACAGCCAGCGCCTATCATTTACTATTGGTGTTGTCCATTCTATGGGTTTAGGCAAAAGTATAATGACATACGTCCATCATACATTATCAGTATTTTTTCTGTAGTAAAAATCCTCTGTGTTCCACCGATTTATCCCTCCCTACCCTGTAACCTCTGGCAACAACTGATCTTTTTACTGTCTCCTAAGTTTTGTCTTTTCTAGAATGTTATGTGGTTGGAATCATACAGTTTTCAGCCTTTTCTGATTGCCTTCTTTCACTTAGTAATATGCATTTAAGGTTCCTCCGTGTCTTACTTACATGGCCTGAAAGCTTATTTCTTTTTAGTGGTGAATAATATTCCATTGTCTGGATGTACCAGTTTATTGATCAATTCACCTACTAAAGGACATACCATATTTTGCCATGTATAATGAACTCTCATGTATAATGCACACTCAAATTTTTAGCCCAAACTTTCATGGAAAAAAATCTTTTAATTTTTTAATTCAAAATTTTTATTTGTTTACATTTAGGTACTTGGTTTTGTATTAAAAAGGAATTTTAGCATTTATTTTAAACACATTATGGTACAAGAAATTTTATGTAACAAATAATTACAAAACACAAGAACAGATACAAGGCATAAGAAATTTTATGTATTGGTAACAAATTTATGATATCTATACATCATAGAAGGCCAAGAACTCTTCATCATTGCAAGTTTGTTATAAGTTCAACAAAACTACTTATCATATTCCAGGGTTTTATTTTGCATATGGATATCGTTATTGATTTCTAAAGTTACAGTTTTAACTCATAAGCATAAATAAAAGAATTAAAAACATTTATATAGATACAAAATTAGTACTACCCATAAATAATGTGCATCCTTAATTTTCCTTCACAAATTTGGGCAAAAAAGTGTGCATTATACATGACAAAACATGATATTGGTTGCTTTCAAGTTTTGCAGTTATAAATAGAGCTGCTATAAGCATCCCTGTGCAGGTTTCTGTGTAGACATTATTTCAACACCTTTGGGTATATACCAAGGGGAATAATTGCTGGATCATGTGGAAAGAGTATGTTTAGTTTTGTAAGAAACTGCTAAACTATCTTGCAATGTGGCTGTATCATTTTACATTCGCACTAGCAGGGAATGAGAGTTCCTGTTGTTTCACATCCTTGCCAGCATTTGGTGTTGTCATTGTTCTGGATTTGGGCCATTTTAAAGGTATATAGTGGTTTCTCATTGTTGTTCATATTTGCATTTCCCTGATGACATATGATATTGAGCATCTTTTCCTATGCTTGTCTTCTTTGGTAGGGTACCTATTAAGGTCTTTGGCCCTTTTTAAAATTAGGTTGTTTTGCTATTGTTTTAAGAGTTCTTTGTACATTTTGGGTAACAATCCTTTATCAGATATATCTTTTGCAAATATTTCAGTCTGTTGCGTTTCTTCTCATTCTCTTGACATTATCATTCACAGAACAGAAGTTTTATTTAAATGAAGTCTAGTTTATCAATCATTTCTTTCATTGATTATGCCTTTGGTATTGTACCTAAAAGTCATTGCAGTATCCAGGGTCATCTAGCTTTTGTCTTATGTTGTCACTATAAGACATTATTTTTTCATGCAGATAATTTGAAGGTACTTACAAATACTGAGCTGTTAATGACCTATATGTTATTACATAAGAAATTTATTTTGAAAATGTTATACCATTAGGCAGAATTCTCTAACTTTGTATAAAGTACCTACAAATAGACATGTAAAAAGAAAACTCTCTACACCAATGAAAGCAATAACAGCCAAAGTGTGATATTGTGATTTTATAATAAGAAATGTATGTTTTGCTTATGTCCCTTCTTGGCACAGAGCTGCTAAAACCCTTGGAATTTCCTAAGTGACAAAAACAATTAAGGTATTTTGTTATGTTAATGAGGTAACTCTTAGAAAGCCCCTAGGTAACCCTAAGGCTGGGGTCTGCTTGCTAGGTGAACCAGCCAAGTGACCAGAGGACTGAAATATTTAGTTAGTCCCACTACCTGACCTACTCCAGGAGTGGGGAAAGACTAGAGAAGCTTGAGTTCAATCACCAGGGGCCAATGATTTAATCAATTGTGTTCATAAAGCCCCCATGAAAATCCAAAAGGATGGGTTATAGAGAGCTTTCAGGTTGGTGAACCAGAGTGTACCTGTGTGATGGGAGGGTGATGTATCCCGAAATCCACATGGACAGAAACTCCAGTGTTTGGGACCCTTCTGGACCTCACCCAATGCGTCTCTATTTGGCTGTTCATTCACATTCTTTCATTTCCTTTGTGATAGAGTGGTAATCTGGTAAGTAAACTGATCTCCTGAGTTCTGTGAGCCTCTCTAATAAATTTATTGAACCTGAGGTAGGACTTATGGGAACCTCCAATTTATAGTTTAGTTGGTCGGAAGCATATAGGTAACAATGTGGACTTGTGATTGGCATCTGAAGTGGGGGCAGTGTTGTATGACTGAGCCCTTAACCTGTAGGTTCTGAAGCTATCTCTGGGTAGACAGTGTCAGAATTGAGTTAAATTTGTAGGACACTCAGTCCATGTCTGCTGGAAATTGGAGAATTGCTTGGTGGTGCTGAAAAAATACACACCGGACAACCTGTGTATAGAATCAGGAATAATTCATAACTAACCATGAGATAAATTAATATAGATTGAAAAAAATCTATTTTCACACCTGGAATTTGTATTTTACAACATGAAATAAACCTGTCCTAAAAACATAAAATGTTCTTTTTGTACCGTTCCGCTTTAGTCACTGTGATTCTGACTTTTAGGGCTGAAACAAACTTAAAACTGTGTTGTTCACTCACTTTTTTTAGGAGTTGTTTTATGAAATAAGTAGAGTGCTGTTTTCTCCATTCTATTTGCCTTGAGAACTGATAGCAACATAATTAATTTCCTGCCCCTGAGCTAAGGACTACAGTGACCAACAAAACAATTTAACCTAAGAAAGTTTTGTTTCTGGAAGATAAGCCTGGGAAAAGAACTAAAATAACTTACTTTTCAAAACTATCTGCTGATCATCAAGACTTGCTTCAAGACTCTCCCCTCATCTTGTCAACAAAGATGAAACTATTATGCTGTAAACTTCCTAATCACAATAAGGTCTCCAAAAATCTACGTTAAAAATCATTGAGTCTAGTCCCTAAGACCCTTTGAGTATACAGCAGGTTCTCAAATAATATCCTCAACATTAAACATTGTTTCCTTATAATGTGGATGATATGCCTTAGGAATTTAACTCTTGTTTATATCAATTAGCTTAAGGTAAATTTGGTTTTGTTCTACATTGTTTCACTCAAAGTAAAAAACTACAGAGGATGTTATGAGAGGACTTAATATATTCCCCTGATTTCATCCTTCTGAGACACTACTAAGATTCAGTCAAAATAATGCACCCCCCCCACCTCCCACCCTACCACCCTTACTGCAGTAAGTCTAATAAATTTATCTCTGCTTGATCAGTAACAAAGTTTTTGGAGAGCTGACATTTGACAGCTTCCATCTTACCTTCAGCTGTGCTGAGATCTACTGCACCCAGAGACTGCAAATCCTAGGCTGTAACCAAATAAGAAGTAAGGATTATGAAATGGTAGATCAATTATTCCATGGTTTTAGATTTTGTGTGTAAAGCAGTTGGAAGTGTCAGGCAGAAAAAGAACAAGGGTAACAGTTGATATTTGAAAGCTCTTCATGTATTACACATCTCAGAGCATCAGACCACCAAGAATTAGGGATAGGAAGAAGATACAGCTCTATGGTATCTTTCTAGAAAAGGGGAAAAGGACTAAGATACATATACCTCAAGTAAATCACCAATTCCTGATCTAAGAAGGTATTCACCTGCTCACAAAGTGGAGAGTGAACAGAGCAACCTGCGTTTCCCTGACACTTTTGCCACAAATAATAATTGAGCTTAGGTAGGTATTATTTCCAACCGTGGATTTAAAAAAAAAAAAAGACTTTGTTACTAGAATATATTTGAATCTCAACATTGAAATCACTGGAGAAGTTTTGAAATATATCAAGCCAGGGGACCCTATTCATAGGGATTATAGTTTAATTGCTTGGTTTAGGCCCTAATTCCAATATGCTCCTAGGACTAAGAAATACAGATCTAGAACAGAGGTTGGCAACTCCAGTTTGTGGGTAAAACCTGGCCTGCTGCCTGTTTTTGCACAGCTCACAAGCTAAGAATAGATTTTACAATTTTAAAGAGTCAAAGAAAAAAAAATTCAGGACACATAAAAATTATATGCAATTCAAATTATAGTGTCCATAATTAAAGTTTTATGAGAACATAGCCACTTTTCATTCATTTGAATATTGTCTGGTGGCTTTTGTGTTATAAAAGTAGAGTTGAGTAGCTGGGACAGAGACTGTATGGCTTGCAAAACCTGAAATTTTTAATATCTGGACCTTCATAGAAAATATTTGCTGACTCCTGATCTAGAAGGTTCAGAGGAAAAGCATATCTCTAAGAAGGGTCTGCTGCACAATTCAGGATAAAATTCTAGGAAACTTTTTTATATGTTGATACATAACCATTAAAAATTGATGACACGTAATTATGTGGCAAAAAAAACCCCACGTTTAATCACTATAAAGTTATAAGAGGAAATTAAAAGAGATGAGTTCAATTAGGAAGGCAGGTAGATGAAATGCAAGACTAGTACTGGACATATTCCTGCCCACGCCTTTACAATGACAAGTGAAAATTTTACTCTTCTTCACTGTGGTTTACCTTTCACAGCAGCAGAAATGTATACTGGTAAAACAAACAACAAAAAAACACATCCAGCAGCAAACAAAGCTAGATTCTCTGATGCAACTGCTTCTGTGCAAGGTTCTTTGTTTTAGGAAGCTGAATCCAATGCCTGCACTGAAATTCCTTGGGCTATAACTTGCCTTAGGGAGTTACACTCATGTATTATCCATGATTGGTGCTAATGTTATTAACTCCGCACATCATTGCAGTTCAAAGTCTTATTGTAGCAGTGGACCGGTTTTGACCAGCAACTCCTATGGCCAAACAAAAGCCAGGACAATGACTAGCAGTTCATACTATACAGACTAGGTATCTTTCCTCTTGACATTTAGCAATGGACTTGCCCCTTTACTGACAAGTCTGCAAGCACATTAACAATTGGAGGTAATGGGAAGCGAGAGACCTTATGGAGGAAAAGATTTATAGAAGTGTAAATTTAAGCAAATACTTTTTTAAAATGAAAGAAAAATACAGGTCAAAATTGGCAAAATTAAATAATATGTCATTTGGGGGAAAAAAAGGAGCATGAAAATTATTAACAAAAATTCAGAATGCCAGTTATTTCTTAGCACAGAGAGAACAAAACTTTTTTGGAGGCACACACGAGGAGTTCAAAGGTGATGCTATTGTTCACTTGTTTTCACATGATTTTATTTTTAATCTATAAACTGTATTCTCTTATACAAAGGTATGGTTAAGAAAATTGCAATATTAAATATTTGAATATAACATTAAGTATGATTGAACTTTGATGACAGTTTCCAATAGATACAATAACAATAAATAAAAAATCATGGACCTATTACTTGCTTATGAATGAGATTTTGTGCCATACATGAGCTTATGTATTTCAGAATGTAAGTCTCCTTTTATGTCAAAGACTATCATAATAGTGTTATCAAGAAAACAATTTCACAGCAACCTGAGAACATGACTCAAGTATTTAGTAATAAATACAAGGTCTGACAATTAAGTTTGCGAACTCTTTCTAGAAAAAGTGCTACATACCTCATTGCTGAATATCACTATGGTCACCTTCAAAGCACTCACCTTGGGAAGCTATGCATCAATGCCAGCACCTAGTTCAACCTTCAAAGCAATTTTGGAACTCTTTTTCTGGAATGGCCATCAGAGCTCTCGTCATATTACCCTTGATGTCCTGAATGTCATCAAAATGTCTTCCTTTCAATATGTCCTTTATCTTTGCATAAAGAAAGAAGTCATTGGGTGCCAGATCATGTGAGTAGGGAGGGTTCCAATACAGTTATTTGTTTATTGGCTAAAAACTCCCTCACAGAAAGTACTGTGTCAGCTAGTGCATTGTAGTAAAGCAAGAGCCATGAATTTTTGGAAAAAAGTTCAGGTTGTCTAAGTTTTTCACACAGCCTTTTCAGCACTCCCAAATAGTAAACTTGGTTAACTGTTTGTCCAGTTGGTACAAATTCATAATGAATAATTCCTCTGATATCAAAAAAGGGTAGCAATATCATTGCAACAAGTTCACAAACTTAATTGTCTGAACTTGTATAGCAAGGAAGAATAAAAAAATAAATGAAATAAAATAGCTATTATCTATATATGTGAAAACATGAGGAATTTAAAAATTTAATTTTAAGATACATTGTAGTACCATTGGAAATAATCCTCTAAACTGTAAACAAATAACATGAATATTTTTCAGCCAACTTTCAATATTTAAATCTTAAAACATGGAGTGAATTCATGCATTTCTTTTTTTGAAGGTAAATCCTCACATTCTATTTCCAAAGACGTTTTTGTATGTGAGGCATTTGACTTTCACAGCTTTTGCTGACCTTATTCTTTCCATTTGTGGGAGTTTGAGCATAAATATTTCATAATGTCAAAGTGTAAAATATTTAAATGCCTCATTTCACACCACCATATATATATATAAAGATGCTTCAGAAATGCTCTAGTGCTAATGTTTCCTGGAATGTTTCAGAGATATATACATATATATATATATATATATATATATATATATATGTATATATATATATTATTAACAATTCCCTTTCATCATATAAATTATACATATTTCATAATGCAATATTAAGTTAAATGTTTTGAAAATGAATACTTCCTGTGTCCAATCATGATATCTGTTGTAACATCAATTTTCAATATAAACCCTAAAATATTTCATATATTTACCATATTTCATGGGCTCTAAGTTGTAATCTATAATAACAAGCTATTATTTTATGTATTATCAAGAAATAAAAAAAGCACGACAGGAAAGATGGTGACCATCTGCCAGCTGCATGGGATTAGAATTCTACACAGCGTAAATAGCGACTGTCTCTCCAGTCCTTGCCCTGTAGCCACACAACTCAGTCTCTCCCTATGTGTCTCTGATACCTCCTGAATCACTGTCCCTAAGCCAGAGCCCAGGTGCTCTTCAGATGTTGATGAGTATCAATAATTTGAGCTGCTTTTCAGACCTCAGAATCATGTCCCCAGCTGCTGTCTCTTCAATGCCAAGGAGTCATACCAAAAAACACTAACATCTGTCAACCCCTTTATAAAATTACTTCTATTAACTTAAAATTTCCAAAGGAAGAAAGAGAATTTCATGTATTTGAAGTGTAAATATTTATCATATGTTTATCAGTGTTTTGAAAGGTTAAAAAAATAAAGTTTGTTGATAATGCAATAAGCCATTGCTTATGTTCTACCTCACACTGTCCCATTTTATTCTGTTTGCTGGCTTTCAAGTTAAAATTTAGGAAGGTACCATACCAGTGATCACCATTGGAAGAATTCCTGCTGTAGGAAAAAGACATTTTTTCTTTGAGACTACATCCTAAAAGGCTTATTTTTCTTTTGTGTTAGAAATGTTTTAAAAGTAATCTAGATATGTTTTATGATCTCTACATAGTCCATAATAAATTTGGATTTCTTGTCAATAATGAAGTAAGATTTAACAGAATTTCCACATCAGTAATAAAAAATATGTGTTCTGCAATGTACAAAATTAATATACAGAAATCTCTCACATTTCTATACACTAATATTGAATGATCAGAAGGAGAAAATCAGAAATGGTCCCATTTATAATTGAATCAAAAAGCATAAAATACCTAGGAATAAATTTAACCAAGGAGGTGAAATGCTTATACTCTGAAAACTATAAGACATTGAAGAAAGAAATTGAAAAGGACATAAATAAATGGCAGGATATATAGCGCCCATGGGTTTCAAGGATTAATAGCATTAAAATGACCATAATACCCAAAGCAACCTATAGCCTCAATGTTATGCCTATCAAAATACCAATAGCATTCTCCTGGAAACTAGGACAAATAATCCTAAACTTTATATGGAATCACAAAAGACCATGACTAGGCAAAGCAATCTTGAGAATGAAGAACTAAGTTGGAGATGTCATGCTCCCTGATTTCAAACTATACTACAAGGCCATAGCAATCAAAACAGTATGGTACTCATAAAAACAGACACACAGATCAATGAAACAGAATAGAGAGCCCAGAAATAAACTCTCACTTACATGGCCAACTAATCTACAACAAAGGAGGCAAGGATATACAATGGAGAAATGACAGTCTCTTTAAAAAGTGGTGTTGTGAAAACTGGATAGATGCATGAAAAAAACAAAAGCAAAAAAACTGGATCACTCTTTTACACCATATAAAAAATATACTCAAAATGGATTAAAGACTTAAATGTAAGACCTAATACCATAAAACTAGAAGAAAACATAAGTAGTAAACTATTTAACATCAGTCTTAGTGATATATGTGTGATATATCAGTCTTTATGGATATAGCCCCTTGAGCAAGAGAAACAAAAGCAAAAATAAAAAAAAATAGGATTTCATTAAAATAAAAAGCTTCTTCACAGCAAAAATAAATAAATAAATAAATAATATAGATAGATAAATAAATAAATAAATAAATAAATAAAACAAAAAGGTAACCTATTGAATGGGAGAATATATTTGTAAATGATACATCTGTTAAGGGATTGACATCCAAAATATATAAGGAACCTATACAACTCAATTACAAAGTATTAAATGAGCTGATAAAAAAATTGGTGGTGGAAATGAAAAGGCATTTCTCCAAAGAAGACATACAGATAACCAGCAGGCATATGAAAAATGCTCAATATCTTTAATCATCAGGGAAATGCTAATCAAAATAACAATGAGATATCACCTCTTACCACTCAGAACGGCTATTTCAAAAGGTCAACAAATAAAATGGGTTGGTGAGAATGTGGAGAAAAGGGAAGCCTTGTGCACTATTGGAGGTACTGCAAGTTGGTGCAGCCATTATGGAGAACAGTATGGAGGTTCCTCAAAAAACTAAAAATAGATCTACCATAGACCCAGCAATTTTACTTCTGGGCATTTATCCGAAGAAAACACTAATTTGAAAAGATGTATGCACCCCTATGTTCATTGCATCATTATTTACAATAGCCAAGATGTGAAAATAACTTAGATATCCATCAATAGATGAATGGATAAAGATATGGTATACATATAGACACACACAAAATGTAATATTAGCAAGAAAAAAGAATGAAATTTTGCTATTTGCGACAACATGGATGGACCTAGAGGGTATTACACTAAGTGAAATAAGTCAGACTGAGAAAGACAAATACTGTATGCTTTCACTTACATGTGAAATTTAAAAAAACAAAACAAAAAAATGGACTCAGAAATAGAGATCAATATAATGATTGCCAGAGGGGACAGGGATGGGGGATGGATGAAAAAGGTGAAGGGGAATATAATCAATAATATTGTGATAAGTTTGCATGGTGACAGATAATTACTAGACTTAATTATGAGACTTAGTGTGGTTATCACATTTATATAAATGTCAATTATATTGTGCATCTGAACCTAGTATAATATATACCAACTATATTGAAATTAAATAAATAAATAAAAATTTTAAAAGGAAGTGAAAATGCATCTAATTATCAATGAGTCATGAACTATAATAAACCTACCATTTTCAGAGATATTAATATGTAAAAGAAAATTCCTAGATCCTAAAAATTCATAACAATAATATGAAATATTTTATCATTTTTTAGCCATGGTCTACTGCCCCAAATTCTCAACACTTGTTTAACACCTTTATGTTTGAATTATCTTTTTTTATTAACTCTGATTTTCTGATTAACATTGTAGATTATATCTTATACCTTAAAACAGGATCTTGTATTTCCTTCAGCTCTGCCATAGTAATCAGTTTCTTTCAACAATCCCTCTTGTTGAGAGAAATGAAGGTTTTTATCCTTTAGCTACAACTGTATTTTAACATAGTTAATACATTTTACTGAATGGTAAAGCAAGAGTTTTTCTATGAGATTCATGCTGTATAAAAACTGGAAGCACGATTAGCTTCAAGATAGAGCAGATGTTTTCCTTTTCCTAGATTATTACTGCTGAAAGATATTCTTTAAAAAAATGTATTCTGTAAAAGAGCTTATTGTAACTTCAGCTTAATTTTGCTGTGAACCTAAATGTGCTCTAACAATAAAAATATATTATATATATTAATATTATATATTTTATGTATATACAGAGGGTGCCAAAAATGTATACACATTTTAAGAAAGGAAAAAACTGCATGTATTAAAAGCATAACACTCCATATATACTGATGGCAAAAGATAAATACAAGTCACATTTGACTTCTGCAATTACAGGAGGGGCTCAAAGTGGTTACCGTCAGCGTCCAGACACTTCTGATTACAGAGAGCTACTGCTTGAGCAACATTGACCAAAGTGCCCACTTGTATACATTTTTTGGCACCTCTGGTATGTGTGTTTATATATATATATATATATATATATATATATATATATATATATATATATGTGTGTGTGTGTGTGAGTGTGTGTGTGTGTGTATATATATATATTTATATATTTTTATATTTATATATGAAGTGTATATATATATTTATTCTAAAGGGTGGCTTTAAATATGACTCTGAAACAACTGGACAAAAAAAATATAATGTTCTGAGAACTGGACAGATGAGACAATATAGAAAATGTTTTTAATCAAATTTATAAGTTAAGTAACATCAGGAGTGATTGAACCATTTCACCAGCTGCATAGCGAGTATGGCATTTCTGCATTACACCCATAAGAGCAATTCATACTCTAAAATCAGCTGAAGAAAGACTGAGCACTTCTGGGTATTCTGTGTAGAGAAATCTCATCAAATATGTACTAAGCATCAGTGACCCATAAAATGCTATACTTTTAAAACTAGACTTCCCAACATCAAGGAGCTTCCAAGTTTATAAGATAAAGAGGATTTTGAAGGGACTTTGGCAGGAAATTGAGATTCTCTGGAAAAGAAGGGTCATTGTGGAAAGTAGTAGGCTATGATTTTCCAGTGGTAGAAGGGGTGGAGGGAAAGATTTCCACTGGGCTTTATTTTACAGTAATTATTAGTTTTTGAGCATAAAATTGAAATACAAAATATGTTTGGAAAGATAGAAATGTTTAAGTAGGAAGATTCAGGAGACAGTGGACTTTTGCTCTGGTCCAGATCTAAGGAGTAATGAGGTGTAAATGGAATAAGGAGGTAGAGACAAGCATGAAAAAAGAAAAAAAGAATAGTGTAACAGGTATTGGAAAAAGACATTGTAGAATGTTAAGCCTAGTAAAATTATATTAAGATACTGTAATATATTTGACAAGGTGGTCAAAGAATATTCTTAGAATCTTTCCTGTTTTCCTGTTCTGCTGTTTCTATCACATTATACAGCAAAGTCCTCATTAAGAAATACAAGCTTTGTATTATGTTCCTGGGGTGATGAACATTTTTACAGACACACAAAGACACACATACACATATACCCACACATACATATATATGGATTTCTAAAAGATATTTCAATATTTGTTATTTGTAATTATACTACAATTTTAAAGATACAAATATTACCTAGTGATCAATTTGTAATGAAACAATTTGTGACATGATAAAATTTAGAGTAAGCATAAGACAGAATTGTGTCTGGTCTAGGAGCTAAAATTGCTGCTTGTGTTACATAAAGTTGAGAAAGCTAGCTTAAGACTTATATAATGTCCTTAAACTTTGATTAACAGTAAAATGAGACTGTGTCAGTTAAAAAAAAAACTTACACTTTGAAAAAGTATGCCTGTTTCAATATTATTTGTACTGTCAAAATGGGATTTGTAAAAGTTTTCAGTTATGGGCCATTGATAAAGATCACACCCTCTCAGTAAAATGATAAATTTAATTTTCCTGAACAAATAACCAAATCAGAATCAGGACTAAAATTCATTTGCATTGTTGTAGTTTGGCTACTTTATGCTGTGGCCACAAACAACCTCCAAATCTTTGTAAATTCAAGCTACAAGAATGGGCTTCTAGCTCATGCCCTATATTTATCTAGGCTTAGTGGGTGGTCTGTTCTCTGCTGGACTCCCTCATGAGGGCAGACTGAGCCTTCGTCATGAGCACTGACTCTCATTATAGAAGTTGGGAAAAAGCAAGAGGAATCACGCACTGGCTCCCAACAACTTCTGTCTGGAAATGACACCCGTCAAATCCACATATAGCTCTTGACTCAAATCAGAGCATGGTCCAGGGCACAGCTGGAGTCTGTCCATTCTCATTAATAGAAAACCACTTGGCAGTTCTATGGCTTTCTCTAAGTTTGTTTTATAAATGGGCTAAAAATAACCCATATATATTATTAGTCCCTATGTGGTTTATGAGATCTGATAATTACGTTCACGAACTCGTTGCAATGATGTTGCTAGCCTTTTTTGATATCAGAGGGATTATTCATTACGAATTTGTACCAACTGGACAAACAGTTAACCAAGTTTACTATTTGGAAGTGCTGAAAAGGTTGTGTGATAGTTAGATGACCTGAACTTTTCACCAACAAGTCATGGCTCTTGCATCACAACAATGCACGAACTCACAGAGCACTGTATGTGAGGGAGTTTTTAGCCAATAAACAAATAATTGTGTGGGACACCCTCACTACTCACCTGATCTGACCCCCAATGATGTCTTTCTTTACCCAAAGATACAGGAAATATTGAAAGGAAGACATTTTGATGACATTCAGGACATCAAGGGTAATATGACGACAGCTCTGATGGCAATTTCAGAAAAAGATTCAAAATTGCTTTGAGGGGCAGTCTAGGCACTGGCATTGGTGCATAGCTTCCCAAGGGGAGTACTTCAAAGGTGACTATAGTGATATTCAGCAATGAGGTATGTAGCACTTTTTCTAGGATGAGTTCGTGAACTTAATTGTCAGACCTTGTGTTTTTCACAGCAGGCTAAGACTATTAGCTCAGAGACCACCAGCACCAAACTCAAATTCCAAACTCAAATTCTTACACATCCAAATGCTTTGAATATAGCCCAGTTGGAATATTTCTTTTCTTATCAATTTAGAGCCTACCTGCTTTTCATATCCTGTGAAACTGTACCAACATCTACCAGACATAGATTAGATAAATTCTGCAGCTATAACAGACCCCAAACCACTGTGCCCTTCAGAGCTCTCTGATCCAATACTCCTAACCTTGCTGCTGAGTGACATTGCCTAGACAGGCAAATTCATCTCAGATTTTTCTTCCCCTAAGGGAGTTTTCTTCCCTACCTGACCCCCTGTAAATTTCTGATACTTAAATATAATTGATATTACATTCGAAGGAAGAAATTATGATTCTTTGGGCTAGTAAACTATTTTAAAACTAACAGTTACTGAGTGTTTACTTCATTCTCAGAAATAATTATAAGAACTCTCAAACTCCAAATCCTAGGCTCTTATTATTAGTGTGTTATCCTGTCTCTAAGCATGATACATATATAACGTTTGAAATTAGGAGTTGCAATGTAATAGCTTACTAAGACACAAACTAAATATGCATTTCAAATCACAGAAATTAGAAAATCAAGTATAAATGAATGATTGATCATTGTCTTTCATGACACATATATTCCAGTCATGAATATATGTATGAACTGTATTATTATTATATAGATATTAATTGTAATTTTATTCCCACAAGTAAATAAAGCTCAAAATTAAACACATTTATTTGAAAGAATAATAGATAAATATAACATTGCATCACAACACCAGTGATATGGAAGAATCATACTTAAATCGAGAAATGTATTGAACTGCTGGTTTTGCTAGGCAGTCATAGCTATATACTTTCATTACATTACTGCTAAAGCCAATCTCTAGAGTTTGAGGTGGTTAATGTATCACTAAAAATAGCAATCTGCCTTAAACTCAGGCAATTATTTCTGTTGTGTGTGACCTTGGTAGAAAAGTCAGCATTAGGGATATGGAGGCAGGGGGAACAAATGATCCAAACAGGGTGACTATAAAGCCATCCAAATTTCAAAAACTTTCACTAGGAAAGTAGAAATTATTGAGCTCACAGGGGAGTAACTAACTTTTGGAATATTTGACATTTGACAAGAGAACCAAAATTGATATTTCAGTCAATTTTATAAGATTATTAATTTTTTTAACATTTGAGTAATTATAGGGTTTTAAAGTTTACACATGGGAATTTTTTCATATCTGAAAACAGATGGTGTCATGCGCCATAATCATATTTTAATGTTAGAATTATTAAAATAATGAAATTCAAAGACCAAATGCCATTTACAGTGATTATTTCTGTATTGATCTAGTGTTTGATAATTATATTCAGATAAAAAAATAATAGAACAGAGCCCATGCAGCTATTCCATGCCTTGTTGCATGTGTTAAAATAAAATAATAAGCTACTTAAAAATAAAAAGGTATTCATATAGAAATTTTGTATGAAATTCTGAAGTCACAGATGCTTGAAATACTGTCATTTCTTGATTATCAACTAGATTCCAAAGTTATTTGTAATTTTACACTGTTTCAAATTAATATAACTTATTCATTTAAAAATGTTGTCTTTTGCAAAATTTATCTATATAAACGTAGTCAAATGGATTGGTACAAATATGTTTGTGTCTGACAAACATATGGAAACATACCATGTACTTAGATATTTTCTAGCCAGTTTTTGCTAGCATATGGGAAATCTCTGCCTTTACATATCATGTAGCTAAACTTTTACTGGATGTTTTGGAGTTTTCTACCTGTAATGGGAATACTATTTTTGGCAACTCTCTTGCTGTGTTTTTCCTTATTTCTCAACTTCTCTGCTCATCATCTACAATTTGGGAATCTGTGGAAGAAAACAGAACACATCTCATGTGGTATTGGGCAGGAGATGTGACATAGGAGAAAATCCTGCAGGAAGATTAGGTAGGAAGTCAAACATGGTGGGTTGTGGAACAGAGATGAGGCGTATGGAGGCAGGGGGTACAAATATTCAGATACCTGTGTGTGGTCACCCCTTCATTGTCAGGTATCTTATGAAATACAATACTATCTTGGTTTGCAAGCATAATTTGTTCTGGAAACAAACTACTCGTATTGCAAGACATCGCTTGTTTACCACGTTAAAATATATTAGAAATGTTTGCTCGTCTTGCAGAACACTCGCGAACCATGTTACTCGCAATCCAAGGTTTTACTGTAGCTTTAAGGGAAAACAAAACCAACCAACCAACCAGCAAACAAAAAACAAAACAGCCTTCTTTCCCAATTCCTTTTGAGGCTCCTGGTAGTGGTGCTCTCCTCTGGAAATTGAAGAGCAGTAGTTCAGGGAGATATGCAGGAGAGGTAAGGCTGAGGCAGAACTTCTGATTCCCCACAGCCTTAGTATGCCACTCAGGCAATCAGGAAACATTGGCATCCCCAATGGGGGGACCAGAGGTGCCAAGAGGACTAATCCCTAGAGGCTTGAAGTTGAAACAAAGAGACTTTTGTCCTGCAAATGGCTGAGAACAGGAACAATGGCAGTGGGTAACAACACGTTGGCCCGAAAAGCATATAAGGAAGATTTCAGATCAGACTGCTGCCTAAAACCCCATGGACACTGTGTCCATCACAGCTCTCAGTCATGGAATCATCTGAGCTACCTGATTCTACAAATAACAATTAGGTGTTAGCTTGGGGAGATGCAATCAGGTAGGAGTGAGAGATAGTCATTTAAAATGTTACATTTTCTTTGTTTATTTGAATAGTAGTGAGCAGATGTTGTCGCATTAGTAGTAATATCATACCATTTACCTATAATTATTAGTTTGGCTTTTCTGTTTTGATATGCATATTTCTATTTAATGCATGTTTGTATTGCTAAAAAGTGCTAAAAAGAAATGATAAAAGTCGTGGTAAGTTGGTTGTTGCTTTCAGTCGAACACTTCTGTAACAGAGCAACAAATACATTTATCTTCCTTTCTTTCTAGGCTGTGAACTCCCATTTCATCTTAGAAATATTTACCTTGATACCAGCCTGTTAGGTGAATTTAGCTCTCCTCCACTGTGTTCTCACAGGACGCTGTACATATACGATAGTTAGACTTAATCTGTATTTTGAATTGGAAATTTTGGCCTGTACCCTGCATTGAGTGGCGACTCCCTGATAATAAAACTTTGGTTTTCTGTGATCTTCAGTCCACGATGTATTGCTCGTCACATACTATATACTAAATATGTATTTGTTGGTTACTGAATAAATGTAAACCCAGAAAAACAAACCCAGAACCAAATATTTATTATATCTCAATCTTTTCCTTTTCCTAATTTGAAATAATTTTCAAAGTACTTCATTTTAGCTATTTTATCAAAATCTTTTGTAAGGTAACTCCTACCACTAACATAATTTCATGTTTACTTACCCAAATATTCCAACTAACTTGGGAAATATGAATCCATTTACTTTGTGTCCTTAAGAAAAGCAACAAATTGGTGTTTTGAGGATATGCACTCAATTCTAAGGTGGAAGTGTTGCCTGAAAATAGACATAATAATACAGTATCATTATTACACTGTCATTAGAGATTACTTTAGAATATAATTAGCCAGAAAGATGATGCATATAATGCGTGAATCATCTTTGTATTTTGTGTGTGTATACAAAGGAAATGGAAAGTTAATAAGTACTTTAAATTAATGAGAGTTTCCCTGAATTCCTGTGCTCTTTCTCTGACTGATTTAAAGTTCAGTTGAAATAGGCATCATCTTTTCATTTTGTAGGAATTCTCAGTTTGTGACATTTCTGAATTAAAAATGAGATGAGAATTTTAGATGTTTTAAAGCAATATTTTAAAACATGTTAAATCAATCTTCAGTCTCACTTGCTTAAAAGTAAGAATTGTGACTCTCTCCTGCTTAATACGATGCATACAATTTATGATACAGTCAATGGATTAGGAGGTTGGCTGAATACACAGAGGTTTTTAAATAAAATAAATCCTATTTTAATTAAAATCGAAATATTGAGCTGAGTTTAGGAGTGACTTAATAAGTAGTAGAATGTAAGTTGGAGGTTATAATGGCAAATTCAGGAATTATCTGATACTAGGTCTTATATAAAAAGTGTTGAGAAGACTATCGAGCTGAGTGATAGTCCATTTACTTCACTCCTTCAGTTTCTTGGTTTGTAAAGTGGATAGGTTAAACAGAGAATCCTGTAAATTACTTTGCATCTTTAAACATTTTGTTCAATCTGTGGAGAAATGAGCTCCTACAGTGTGCAAAGCATGGATTATTAAAAATAAACAAACACACATAACCCCCCCACCCAACAACTCGCATTATCTTTTAAGGAAGATGAAACCATCTTGTTTATTCTTTCTCAGTTTTAGAAGTTAAAGAAAATGAATTAGTTAACAAATTGGCAAATACTCTATGTATAGAATTAATGAACTATTTAGCAATTAATTTAGAGGAAAAGTCCATTGGTAACAAACGTCAATGGATTATTTATAGTTTTCAGAATTTGAAGGATGATAAATTCTATTTATAATTTAAGTAGGAAATAAAAATTGCAATAGGAAGTCATGTCTTTGAAGAGTCAATATTTTTCTGTGTTCTACTGCAATAAAGACTTCAGAAAAATACCCCATTGATTTTTACTGTTATAAAAGAAGTGTATTCTCCTTATAACTAGTCAAAATATTCATAGTACATAAAGAAAAAATATTACATTTCTGGGTAAATAGTGACAGAGACTAAGTTCCTGATACTCGTTCTTCCATATCCTTCTCTGAAACAATAAAATGCAGATGAAGAAGTTTAAGCATTAGGACTGTGATTCATTTCTAAATATTGGTTATAGTTGTAGAAAAGGGGAGGGTATTCTTCGGTAAAGGAAGAAGGCAAGTTATTTAATTATTAGACCTGGTCTAATATCTCTGTAAACAGTATGACTGCTGATCTGGAGTAAATCCAGCAGTGGAATTTGCTAGGAGAGTCCTTGTTTATGGAATGCTTTGAGCAGGATGACCTTAGTTTAGGATTACTTATGATAACCAAACCTAAAATCTCTGGATTCAGGGGGTGTGGCTCCCTGACAAATGTCACATGAGCTAGATGAACAGATAGATATAAATGGGCATGTTTCATATCCTCAATGCTCTCCAATTTGTGAGATAACCTGAAAATCTCATTTGAGGTATCATCTGTTACTTGGCTATGGAAAATGAGGTAGAAGAGAAGGATCTGGGGAGCCACAGGAGATGTCTTTGACCTCTTTACTTCATCTGTGCTTTTGATTTCTTATGTCCTTAAATTTATTATAAAGCTTGATACTGTATAAGTCTGATTTGAGAGTCCAATGTTTGTGTTCACATGTATAAACAAAGCAAATTGAGATAAACTAAAGTATGTGACTGAAGACATCAATTCTATGCAAATCTCCACCATAGAGAGGACTTCATTTTCTCTGTACCTTTTAAGACCAATAGAAAAGGAAAGAATGCTTTTCTCTATGGCTAGGATGAAGGCATGTAATTTCCTGACTATTTAAAGGAGATTAGCATGTGGAAACCTATGGGCACTTTTCAGAGGTGGCGTGCTGGTGTTTGTGGTTTTGATCCTCGGATGGGTGACATAATCAAGCTAATACTGATGGAACTGAGAGGATATAGGGTGAGCCAGAGCTACTGATATATGACGGATTCCTTCTAATGTGCATGCTTCAGAAATAGGTCTATTTGAAATATGATCCACAGAAGTAGGTTGTGTAATTTAGATGACCTCACTCTGGCCCTGCATTTCAAAGGCCAAGGAAATTATTCATCTGAGTTCATACCCCTGCTTCTATACTACTCATTAAGTATTTCCTGCCAAATGACCTTGAACCCACTTCAGGGGCATATTTTGCCTGATTTCTGGATCTGTCTCCCAAATATGGTCTACACAGCTGGTGTGAGCACCCTAGACTGAGGAGTTGATTGACTCTCTCTCTCTCTCTCTCTCTCTCTCTCTCTCTCTCTCTATATATATATATATATATATATATATATATATATATATATATACATATGAGGTCTGACAATTAAGTTCATGAACTCATCCTAGAAAAATTGTTACATACCTCATCGCTGTATATCACTATGGTCACCTTTGAAGTACTCCCCTTGGAAAGCAATGCACCAATGCCAGTGCCCAGTCTACCCTTCAAAGCAATTTTGGAACTCTTTCTCTGGAATGGCCATCAGACTGTCATTGTATTACCCTTGATGTCCTGAATGTCATCAAAATATCATTGGGGGCAAAATTAGGTGAGTAGGGAGGGTATTCCAATGCAGTTGTTTGTTTACTGGCTAAAAACTCCCTCACAGACAGTGCCCTGTGAGCTGGTGCATTGTCGTGATACAAGAGCCATGAATTGTTGGTGAAAACTTCAGGTTGTCTAACTTTTTCAAGGAGCCTTTTCAGCACTTCCAAATAGTAAACTTGGTTAACTGTCCAGTTGGTACAAATTCATAATGAATAATCCCTGTGATATCAAAAAAGGTTAGCAACATCATTGCAACAAGTTCACAGACATAATTGTCAGATCTCATATGTCATGGACATGTAGGCCAGGCTGGGCCTCAGGAACCATGAGGTTTGTCAAGACTCAGAGTGGAACTAGATGCAAAGACAAAAGAAGGAAGATAGTCCAGGGACCAGGCATTGATGGTAGAACTATGTGGAGTTATAAAACTCTAAAATTTAATAATGATTCCTATTTATCTTTGTCAAAATTAAGAGAATGGAACTTATATTAATTTTTTGAAGGTACAGATATCCCATAAATCCCTGTCCCCACACATGCACAGCCTTCCCCATTATTAGCATCCCCCATAGAATGGTACATTTGTTATAATCGATGAACTTTAATTGGCATGTCATTATTACCCATAGCTCATAGTTTATATTAAGGTTCACCCTTGGTGTCGTACATTCTATGGGTTTGACAAATGTCTAATGATGTGTATCCACCAGTATAGTATTATGTAGAATACTTTCACTGCCATAAAAATCCTTTGTGCTCCATCTGTTCTTCCTTTCCTTTCCCCAACCTCTGGCGACTACTGATCTTTTTACTGTCTCCATAGTTTTGCCTTTCCAGAATGTCATATAGTTGAAATTATACAGTATATAGCCTTTTCTGATTAGCTTTTTCACTTAGCAATATACATTTAAGTTTCCTGCATGTATTTTCGTAGTGTGATTGCTTGTTTCATTTTACTACTGAATAATATTTCATTGTCTAGATGTACCACAGTTGACTTATCCATTCACATACTGAAGGGTATCTTGGTTGCTTCTGAGTTTTGACAATTGTGAATAAAGCTGCAAGAACACCTGAGTGTACAGGCTTTTGCACAGATATGTTTCCCACTCTTTTGTGTAGATACTAAGGCAAAAGATTGCTGGCTCTTATTATAAGAGTATGTTTAGTTTTGTAAGAAACCACCAAACTTTCTTCCAAAGTGGCTGGATCATTTTGCATTGAAGTAATGAATGAGAGTTCTTGTTGCTCTATATTCTCACCAGCATTTGGTGTGCTCAGTGTTCTGAATTTTGGCCACTTTAATAGGTATGTAGTGGTATCTTGTTGTTTTAATTTGCATTTCCCTGATGGCATATGATGTGTAATTCTTCCTACGCTTATTTGCTATTTGTATATTTTCTCTAGTGAAATATCTGTTCAGGCCTTTGGCCCATTTTTAAAATTGTGTTGTTTTCTTATTGAGTTTTAAGAGTTCTTTGTATATTTTGAATAACTGTCCTTTAAACAGATAGGTCTTTTGCATATATTTGATCTCAGTCTGGGGCTTGTCTTTTTATTCTTTTTATTCTTTTGTTTTTCATTGAGCAGAAGTTTTAATTTTACAGAAGTACAGCTTATACATTCTTTTTTTTCATGAATTGTGTCTTTGTTGTTGTATCAAAACAGTCATTGCCAAACCAAAATATTCTAGATTTTCTCCTGTTATCTTCTGAGTTTTATAATTTTGTGTTTTACATTTTAAGCTGTAATATCTTTTGATTGAATTACTTTAATAAATGTTCTATTATTAAAACATTCTTAAATTCCTTGGGGAAACTCAGTTTGTCTATAATATATTTATACTTACAATAATTTCATAAATAATACTGATTTTTAACTTTCTTTTATTGCATAGCACTATTATACTGGCTTCATGGAGTAAGTTGGGAGGGTTTATGCTTTTCCTAGTCTATCAAAGAGATTAACAATAAGATCATACATTATTTTTCCTTTTGTTTTTCATAGGATGCTTCTATACAAAAAAATAGAACTCTTTTTTTTTTTTTTATTTGTCTTATGGTTATTGGCCTATTCAAGCTTTCTCTGTTTACCGGAGTCAGTTTTACACAGTTGTATATTTTTATAAAATTGTTTAATTTCTCTTTATTAAAAAATTATTGGCATTTTATATTATTATCTTATTATCCTATTAATCTCTCCTGTAGCTATAATTATGTTCTCTCCTTCCTAATATTGCTTTCATCTTAATTTTATTTGAAGAAATTCTGCTAGAGGTTTAAGTTTTTATGTTAGTTTTAATTTTACTTTATATTTTAAATTAAAGTTTAATATTCATACAGAGAAATGATCATATGATAATTTTATAACAGTCAGTTTTCACAAACTGGATACACCTAGATAATGCACCCAAATTAAGAAACAGGATATTCCCCAGACTCTAAAGACCTGCCATTAAGTAGTCATCACTCCCCCACCACTGTCCTACTATGCTCTATCTAGACTTCTAAGAGGAGAGTTTTTATGTTTTGGTATTTCCTGTGAATTCCTGACATTTGTTGATGAGCATTCATATTAGATTTGTGAAATTCATCCATATTATTGCATTTCATTTGAGGTCATTTATCTCTATTGTGTCGTATTCCACTGTGTGAGCATAATAGAAGTTATTCATCCATTCTGCACTTGGTAAGCTTTGGGGTAGTTTCTAGATTGGGGCTATTAAAATATGAGCATCACGAACAGGCACATGAAAATTATTTTTAAAGCATGTTAGTTGGTTATACTTCTAGGGGTGAAATTTCTGGGTCATAGAGTGTTCATATATTCAGTTTTGGTAGATACTAACAAACAGTTGTTTAAACTTTTGCCAAATTAAGCACCACCAACAACTGTATATTAAAGTTCCTTTAACCTGAGTGCTTCCCAACACTAGGTATTCTGCATCATTCTTCACTTTAACCATTCTTGTGAGCATGTGGTATTATATCATTGTGGTTTTAATTAACTACATTTATCTGATACTTAATACATATTTACTGTTAAGTTTCTAAGTTATGAACTTAATTTTTTTCTTGGATATTTATCCATAAAACCCTTTTATGTAACTTTTGCCAGTTACTTCACCTCTTAATTTCCTAGAATGTAAAATAAGTAGATCAAATAAAAAGACCTCTAAGTTATATTTGGTTTTAAACATCTTATTCAATCTATATGAAAAAAATGAATTCTTCTAGTGTGACAAAAACAGTGTTACTAACCACATTGTAGATACTATATGTGTAGAATTAATGAACTATTTGGCAGTTGACTTAGAGTCTATTCATAATTGACTTCAGAGGGTTGTTTTTAGTTTTATGAATTTGAAGGATGAAAATTCCACTCACCATTCAAATAGGAAAGAAAAATATAATAAGAAGTCATATGTTTAAGGTATCAATATCTTCCTCTTTAAACCCATCTCGACATTTAATATTGAGAAACTTAAAAATATATTTAATTGATTTTCCCAATTCTATTTATACATACTGTGTGATATATATTTTTATATATCAATATACAGTAGTCCCCCTTATCTGCAGGGGTATATTCCAAGACCCCCAGTGGATGTCTGAAGCTTCACATAGTACCAAACCCTACATATAGTGTGTTTTTTCCTATATACATACATACCTTTTTTCTTAAAAGAAGGACTTTACAGCTTCTCTTTGGAATATCCGAATCACCAGCATCACTACTCTTGAGCTTTGGGGACATTATTAGGTAATATAAGGGATACTTGAACACAAGGACTGCAATTCTGCAACTGTCCATTTGATACTTGAGATGGCTACTAAGTGATATATGGGCAGGTAGCATATACAGTGTGGATATGCCAGACAACGTGATGATTCACATCCTGTCTGGGCAAAACAGGACTGCACGAGATATCATCACAATTTAAAACTTATGAATTGTTTATTACTAGCATTTTCCATTTAATAGTTTCAGACTGTGGTTGATTGTAACTGAAGCTGCGGAAACCAAAACTGCAGAAAATGGGGGACTATTGTACTTAATGAATTTGGAATGGTATTTTTTTTTAATGTAAAAGGATATACATTAGCTGTTTAAAGGCAAAAAAGATAAGAAATGTGAACGCAAAACTGGGTGTTTAAAATGAAAGTGGGGACAAATATGAAAGAAAAAAATGATCTGACAAAAAATAATCTGAAGAGAAGTACGTTGGTATTGATATAAAAACTGAATTATAGATGATCTAATATGTTAACTCAGCAGGCCTGGGTTATTCAAACCCTGTACATTTCAAAGAAAAGAACTGGAATTTGACAGAGCTCTGAGCCCTGGGATATTCTGCCGAACAATAGTGGTATTGTATGTCTGAGGACTTTGGCCAAAGCAGATGATAATGATAATAATGTGACTGATGGTGAATACCTGTTTTGTACGCTCAAGGCTTTGTGTAAAGCTCTGTCAGCTTGACCATCCAGGAGAACGGTCTGGTGTTCTTCCCTGGTTGGTGATATTCACACATGGTCACACATCATTGCTGGGGGAAATAAACACTGTCTCTCTGACTCTGTAAGTTTGTTCTTGATTGCTCCTTGACTTCACATATACTTTTTCCCTTTGCTGATTTTAATCTGTATTCTTTTTTGCTGTAATAAACCATAACTGTGAGTATACAGTTTGTCTGATTTCTGTGAGTCCTAGCAAATCATGCCACTTAAGGTGGTCTTGGGGACCCCTGACACAATGTGTGTGTAGGTCAGTCTTTCTCTCTCCCTCTCTCCCTCTCTTTCTCTCTCTCCATATATATATATATATATATATATATATATATACACACACAAACACATATATGTATATATATATCCACACACACATATGTACATACATATATACATATACATATACATATATGTACACACACACACATACACGAGGTCGGACAAATAAGCTCTTGAAATCACCCTAGAAAAAGTGCTCCATACCTCATTGCTGAATATCACTATAGTTGCCTTTGAAGTATTCCTCTTAGGAAGCTATGCACTGACACCGATGCCTAGTCCACCCTTCAAAGAATTTTGGAACTTTTTCTCTGGAATGGCCATCAGAGCTGTCATTGTGTTACCCTTGATGTCCTGAAATCATCAAAATGTCTTCCTGTCAATATTTCCTTTATCTTTGGGTAAATAAAGAAGTCATTGGGGGCCAGATCAGGTTAGCAGGGAGGGTGTTCCAATACAGTGATTTGTTTACTGGCTAAAAACTCCCTCACAGACAGTGCCGTGTGAGCTGGTGCATTGTTGTGATGCAAGAGCCATGAATTGTTGGTGGAAAGTTCAGGTCGTTTTTGTCTAACTTTTTCACGCAGTCTTTTCAACACTTTCAAATAGTAAACTTGGTTAACTGTTTATGCAGTTGGTACAAATTCATAACAAATAACCCTTCTGACATCAAAAAAGACTAGCAACATTGTTGCAACAAGTTCGTGAATGTAATTGTCAGATCTTGTGTGTGTGTGTGTGTGTGTGTGTGTGTGTTGTGACACTGCTTAAATAACCTACTATTTTTTTCTACCTCAATAATAGACCCACAAATTGGAATATTTTAAAATGTTGATTGTGACACAGATGAATAAATATATGGAAATTTGGCAATTTTTATTGAGTGTAAATTAAATATCACATGCTACAACTAAGTAGGAATATATGTTCTTTAGAGTTGGTTTGCAAATAATTTAAAATCCTATCACTTAATGACCATATGCAAATAAAATAAACACATAATGGAGTTGCTCTAATACTCATTGCTTTGATACCTGTAGTATCACTTTATTTGCTTCCAACACCTTTCTGCTATTTATTGCCAAGACACCTTTAGGGCTCTGAGAAACAGATTCTGAGTATGAGTCATTTGTGTTAAGGTAAGAAAAACAACATCAGATCAATAGTTTGGTTTTTCCTAGTTGCTGTGATGAGACGCAGGTGCTGCGTAAAAGTCAGTGCGCAATCTGAAATGAGGATAATAGTGTCCAATCTGATTCCAAAGTTTGACAAGTTTTGTAATGCTCGAGTTTATTTGCATATGTTCCAGTAAGCAATAGATGTAAGTTAACAATAAAATAAAAATATTTTTATTTCAATTTGTATTCACTATTGTTTTCAAATGACTATTAAGTTTTAGTACTTACGTTATTTTGACCTCACCACTCAATGAACACACAATTATGTATTTCTTTTGGCCTAAGAGTGATGTGGAATAAAACGAAACACTAAGAGTGTGGAGAGCGAAGAAAGTTTGGGAATGCCCAATCTATGAACTTTTAATAATACAGATTGCAAGCTTTCCTTACCTCAGACTTATTGAATCAGAATCTATGTTTCAAAGAAACAACTAAATATTTAACAAGTACCCTAACTATTCTGATGGTTTACATCTACATTTTCCAAATCAGTCTTTGTTACTGCTTGCGATAGTTCTTTGCCTCATTAATGATTGTAGATCTCATGAAATTCAGCTTAATGATATTGTTCATTTTCATTGTGGTCAATTGACAGGGTATTTTATATTTATATTTTATATTAAGGTGTTGCTATTGTTATTTTTATTATTGTATGTATATGGGCATCTTTGCAGCAGCCCACAAGTTTTAAAGAAACTGTGATCTTGAGACCTCCCATTGGGACTAATTAGTACTTAAAATGTCTATGAAAACTCTAATTGTTCCTTAATAAATGCACTCTCAGTTAAATTTTAATGAGGTTGTTTATTTAGGTTTTTTTTTTTTTTTTTACAATAGGCCCTTTTATTTTGCATGTGCCTTTGATGGTGAGTATTAATGAGCTAATATAAAATCATTCTGTAAAAAGAACTTCCATATGATTATTTGATCTCTGGAAGTGTTACAATTGCACTCATTAGTTTACAAATGTTGAGAGTAAAGGGCACCATTAACTCTTGCAGGAAGATTTATCTCTGGTCCTATGGAGAAAGATAAAGGTTGTAGATGAGTATTGAGTAAAAGTTAAGTATACAGATTAACCATTATGAAACATACTATAAGAAAGAAATGTTATGCAATAAAATCATTTATAAAAAGCAGAACACGACGTCTTTTCATGATCCATAATTCACATTTTCTTATTAAGTGCTCGGAGTACTTCTGTAGTAAATAAACAAGTTGAACATTGTTAAATTCAGTACTGACTACCAAGGTTTTATTTTTTTCAAGATAATCCCCATTATTAGTCCAAATAATTAGTGTTCCCAGCAAGATACTTTCAAAAGTGCTGTACAGGAAAGGTGGTATACTATTAAACAATACTCAATGAGTGTTTATTGAATATCTATTATATACATATATATATATACACAAAATATGTATATAAAATTTATATAATATATATTATATATAAAATATATATTATATATACATATTTGTGTATATATATATATATATATATATATATCATGGAGAGACAGAGAGGGGGAGGGAGAAAGAGAGAGAAGGGGGAGAGAGAATATGTCATGTGTAATGTAGAGAGGTAGGGAGATGGAGAATATTCCAGCTTTGGAAATAATTTTAGAGAAACTGTATTTAGTTACATATTTACTGACTTTTCCCATGAGAATGAAAGCTTCATGGAATTAGAAACAGTGTTTGGTTTCCCTTCAGATGTTGCTCCAGATAATGAGAATATTTTCTAGAACATTGCAGGTGCTCAAAAAACAAAATGAAACAAAAAGAAAAACCAAAGCTTATTGTTGAATAAAAGGAACATGAAAATATCCAGTCAAGCTGAGCATAGATTGAAAAAGTTTCCCATCAAAAGACAGTGTTTATAGCAGAAACCAGCTCTTGATTCATTCTGTGTGTTAGAGTCTGAATATTTGGCGTTCCTCAAATTTAAATGTTGAAGCCCTCATCCCCAGTGTGACTGTATTTGATAATAGGGTCTCCAAGGAAGTAATGAAGGTTAAATGAGGTCATGAGGATGGGACCCTGATCCAATAATATTAATGTCCTTATAAGAAGAGACACCAGAGAGCTGAGTCTATCTCTGTTGGACATTCAATGAGAAAGAAGAACACAAGTAAACAAACAAAAGACATGTAAGGATGTAGTGAAAGGATGGCCACGTAAAACTCAGAAATGAACTCACACAAGAAACAAAATTTGCCCTTGATCATGGGCTTCTAGCCTCCAGGATGTGAGAAAATACTTTTGTGTTATTTAGTCTCCCAGTCAGTGGTATTTTGTTACAGCAGCCCAAAAAGGTGAAGACACCGTTTTTAAATTTAGTATATATTCTATATCAAATGGGGAACCATTTGAAGTTTTTAAGCAAGGGAGTATTAGAAAATCATCTTGGCTGCATTGTGGAAGATGGCTGTAGGCTATTGTGGAGAAGTGGCCATGGGAATATTTAGATGTATTTAAAGATGTAGATTGACAGAATGTTATATCAGTTCCATAACAGAATGAATAGTTAATATGTCTTAAATTTGTTTGATTAAGTGATGACAGTGTTTTCAAATTTGGGAATTGGAGAAAGTTGAAAGGCTGTGTTAGTCATGTGGAGTTTGATGTTGTGAGATATCCAATAACATCACCCAAGAAGCAGCCCAGCATATGTCTGGGAGTCAGAAGGAAGGGCGAACTAGAGATATCGAATTGCTCTTCATTGAGATTTATGTGTGAATTCAAGCCATGGAGAGATTTTTTAGAATGAGTAGGGAAGAGGACTGAGAAGAGAGGCCTAAGGAAGGCAACAATTTAAAGGGTTAGAGGAGGGAAAAGAGATTGCAATGAAATATATCCAATCATGGAGTGGGAAGATAAAGGAAGACATTTTTGAGAAAAAAATTACAGAGAGGGCATTTTCAAAAATGAGAATATGATCAATGATTTCAAATTAGACACTGTATATTTCTTCGAAATATGAAGAAAGCTATTTCCTCCTTCTGAAGCTATTACCCAGAGCAAGATGTGGGTGAAGGTGGTCAAAAGTACAAACTTCCCATTACAAGATAAATAAGTTCTGGGGATATAATGTACAACATGATTGACTATAGATAACAATACAATTTGGTATATTTGAAAGCTACTAAGAGAATAGATGTTAAACATTCCCATCTGAAGGAAAAAAACAAACTTTAAATTTCATAACTATATGAGGTGATGAGTGTTAACCAAACTTATTGCATAATACATGCATATAGTAAATCAGTATGTTGTCCATCTTAAACTTATACAATGTTATATGTCAGTTATATCTTAATAAAACTGGGGGAAAAAAGTGATTCACACATTCAAATATTTATTCCACTATCAAGTTTAATTTAAAAATAAATAAATAAAACTACTATGAGTGCACAGCTTAGCTCCCTGTATGTAGAAATCCTTCTAATATGAAATATTGATTTACTTTTCAGGGCGCATTCATCATTCAAAATCTTCTTAGCTTACATTGACCCCCTTGCTAAGCATGGTTTTCTATACAAGTACAAGAGTCACTTATTTGCAAAGAATATCTAATGTGTATTGTATAAAACATTGTCAATTATTTGACAACAAAATCTTTCCCTAATGCAAAAGTATAAAAATGCATAATTAAATTTGTTATGAAAGAAAAATGACAGTCTTAATAATAGCAGTATGGTGGTTTGAATATTACATTTTAAATTTCTGATTATTTGAATGCATTTGATTTTTATGAGTTAAACAATTTATATAGACTCTTTTAAAAATGCTCCCCTAAGAAATTCAAATGTATCTTAAGTGCCATCACCAATATGATGACAGAAAAATATGGAGAAAAATTATTTTCCTTCTATTTCAGTTTACAGATGAGATTCTTCATTGTCACATGTTTCTGGAGATAAAAATGCAAAATATCAAGGTAGGCAATGAATATCATTTTCCCATGTGGACTGGATAGTAAACAAAAAATAAAGGAGTTTCAGTAAAGCAAAAGAATACTGAGTAAAAGGGAGGAAAGTTTGCAGAGCAGTAATGTTTTTAAGCATTGCAATCATTTAACTAGAGACAACCTATTATATTTGGAGGTGTTTTTAAAAAAGGTATCCATTTTTTTTGTAGTGATTTATAGTCTATTTAAAGGTGCTTTTTTGGATTGGATAAACCATGAGTTTATAATTTCTCATAAGATTTATGTTTATTATGTAGTACTCAAAATAATAGCAAGAGAAATAAGTTTTTTTTAATTGGATGATATCCCTACATTTGTTAACTTCAGTAGACATTCTCCCAAACTTATTTTGCCATTCTCACAATTACATAGAAATACAGGATACCTTTATCCCCTAACTCAACAGGGATCATGGGAAGCTCTGCTTGCTACAAGCAACATATACGTTTTTGTTTGTTTTGTTTTGTTTTGTTTTTTGTTTGTTTTAACATGCTGGACTATCTTTGGGACAAATAAGAAACTTAGTAATTTTCCAGAAATTTGTATTTAGAAGAATGGCAATAGGCTTGCTTTGGAAGAATAATTTAAAAAAATATATTGATCTAATTGTTCAAATGCGAAAATCAGTTGCTTAATAGGAGCAGAACCAGATGTTTTGAGGCCTAAAGTTTTTACTATTTTGATGCCCTCTTTTAAAAACAGGATGTAAAATTATAAATAATAAATTTAATAATTTATTTCCATGTATTTACATTGAGAAATGAAATGACAACAATTTACAAGTTATAAAATACTTATTAATACTGTAAATATCATAAAATCCAGAAAAATAATTATTAAAATGAATCTCCTGACACATCTCTAATTGTTCCCATATTTTTGGCTTGAGTTTTTAGGTTTCTTCATATGACCATGATTTTGTAATAATATTTTCTATAGAGGAAATAGAAAGGTCATTCAGTATTGTAGTTCATCAAAATTTTGTTATTATTGAGATTTGACTCAACACATGGACTTGCTTATTGTAGCATCACTACAGATGTGTGATACACAAACTAGAAATTCTGATTTCTCTTTTATATGATTGCCAGCACAATAGGTAAAAGAAAAAACATGCATGCATAATTACACTTAATTACATACTCTGCATTATTGAGTAAATTTCTAACAGGAGAATTTGACTAGGAATTGATTAGAATTAAATCCTCTGCTTTTAATTATGACCATGGAATGTTTGGAAGGATTTTCATAACTAACCTAATCTGTTCATTTCAAACTTTGTTTTTCTCCCATTGTGGATGTACCTCCAATGCAAGGGACCATGGGCACATTCTGTCCATGATAAGCTTCAGTCCCTGCCCCTCTGTGTTCTGATGCTAGGCAAGTCAGCATAGTGGAGCTCATCTCTACCGGATTGCTACCAACACCCTAACTTTACATCAAAGCCACTGCAATTCACTTAAAGACATTCCTCTACACCTTAGTTAAATGTAGCACAAATTCAACTTCTTTCCTGGGTCCCCCAAGTGCTCTCAACTAGTCCAGCAACTTGACTGTTTATAATGTACAGGGCTTTTACTTGATTGTAGTTCAAACGTTACTTGTGTATAATTTTTTTAAAGCATATGATTATATGAACAGATTGCTAAAACTTTTCCCAAGGCCCAGGAAGGGGCCCCTGAAAGTGAGTAGCCCAAAGTTAAGCTTCATTAGCTTCACATTAATCTACCTCTGGGCTTCTATTCTTAATCACACATTTTTATGACTACTAAAAACAGCTTCTCAGTAATAAAAATAATCTATGATATATTTCAGTGACTGGCAAGGTGATTAATTATAGGCTGAAATCTGGGTTATTCTCCATGAGGAAGTAATTGCTATGATTATCTTTAGAACTGATATGCATTTAAATGAAGTACTTTTAAAGAAATGTTCCAATTGTCTTGATTTTGCAAAATTTCCAAATCTCATTCTTCTTATGGAAATCGGTTTTCATAATACATGAGCTCTTAAGATAAATTATTTTAGTGATGACTAATTAATAGAATGTCAAAGATAATGTTTGTACTTTACATTTTCCATTTATTAATAATGTTCCTTTTCCCTAATAAAATATATTGTGAAATATTAAAACTATCATAAAAATCTAAACAAAATATCTTAATTTCATTATAAAATGGAAAACATTAGTTTTCATTTTTATAAAGATGGTTTAATTTTACATGAATTGATCAAGGCTCAACTGGTTGTAACAGATAAAGAATATGTAAAAATAAGTTATTTTGCTTGAAAATACAGTTTCTGACAATTTCAATTCAATAAAACCTATTTGTCTATTATTGTTTTCATACACTTAACTTTTATAAATAAGTAATGGGGGAAATAATTCATACAAGTTAAAAAGGACTTTTGATAGCACTAACATGTAAATGGATTTTTAGAATTGGCACCTGTTTTGGTGGTAGCAAACCAAAATAAATCCTTAGTGACTTGACAAACATTTTGATATCAGCATTGCATTCAGTGAAGTTTTCTCTTTTGATAAGCTTTAAGTTTGGGCTAATTTATTCATTTATTTTTATTCCACAGTCAGTATTGAGAGCCATTTTCCAAAATCAGATGTGCATTCTCCCAGGAGAAACATTCTAAACAAACACAAGAAGACTTCCAAAGGAATCTTATGGGCTCTTAATAACTAGTCACATAAAAGTAGACACTGTTAAGCCAAAATTTACTTCTATTAAAGATTTTTCTTTGACTGTCTAATGACTTTCTCATTGTGATTTATAGTTTCAAAATATGTCTATGTCCAAAAAAGAAGCAAAATATATTGCACAGGATAATGCTTTGTGAAATTCAACAGCAGTGTCCAGACTCTGCCCATAGTGAGGACTATGGCATGTGGACATGATTCCTCTTACATAAAAATTTCTAATATAATTTCAAAGGTATGCAGTTGTATCTAAACAATATATGAATCTAAAGTGGTCCTCATTCTAGGAAACACACAATAGGCATTAAAATTCATTTATATTATCAGTACTTAAAATGTATAGGTAAAGTATTAATAAGAAATGCATAGAATTTGAGTTATCTTCAATAATTTATTTATTCATTTTGAAGCTAAAGTGGGTCTTACGTTAGACAACTCTTCCTCTATAAGAAGTTGACCTCAATGCCTTTACTTTATAAAATAGTTGTAATTGTATCAAATGAGAGCATTATTATGTTTGGCCAAAAAGCATCGTAAACAATCCAAATCAAGTAGGTAAATTTTCATCATTAGAACAACTTATATAAAACAAAAAGATGTAGAGTGGTGTGTAAAAAAATATTTCTTTATAAAGTTATTAGACCATGTAAATACTATATACTGAGAAATTTTGGGATCCTAGAAGTATCATAATATTAAGTAAATATACATTAAGTAGGTGAAAATAGGAAGCCTTCTCAAATACATGAGTATATCATGAATAAGTGAGTCACTGACATATTTCTTAGAATTTTTGAATGAAGCATGTGAACCTATGGTGCATTGATGAATACATAGGGTGTGCAGCATTATAAAACTGGTTCTTTGATTCTAGAACTTGGTGGAATCTACCCGTGATTATGGCAGTGGGCATAATCTGAAAGTATTCTGCCAAAATTCAGACGCTGCACATGGCAATGTCTTCAGTTGCCAGGACAGTAACAGAAATATGTAAAGCCAAAAAGCTTGAAAAATAGGGAATTGCGGGCAGTGTGTTGAAGTAAAGAGAACCTATTCCAACTCAAACCACTTGAATACATTCTTTTAACATTAGGCTCGCCAATCAAGACATCTGCAGACTAAAGATGGCCCACAAACCTTGAGTTTGTTATTCCCTGCCATGATGATTTATTTAAGAATGGGGAAAGCAAAAGTATTTGTTTCCCTTTGGTTACTTCCTAAAAGCTAGGAAACATGTCATACCCATTTAAAAAGAGATTTCAGTATCAATTTTTAAGACATAATTTGCATATACAAAATCAATACAATGAAATGTACTGATTTTAAGTGTTAATTTAGTGGCTTTGACAGGTATGTAAGCACAAGTAGTCCTCACACTAAAAAAAAATATGTAACGGGCCGGCTGAGTGGCGCGTTGGTTAAGAACTGGCTTGGGACACTAGAGGGCCCCAGTTTGGATCCCACACGTGAGGGCCAGTGACACTGCCCTCTACAGCTAAGATGGTGAACAGCAGCTCAACCTGGACCTGGGCTGCTGTGAGTCCGCTGGCAAAGGCATAGGCTGCAGTGAGGCTGTCTAGCAGCCATCGTGAGCCGTTGTGAGCCACCATGAGTGGCCCAACACTGTTCCCCTCCCCCAATTTCCCAATAAAATCTTAAAAAAAAAAGGTATACAACATTTTCATCATCTTTATAAAGGAAATTTACCCATGCTACATTTAATACACCACTACTTTCAATATGTGGCCTTACTCAAAATTGTTGTCCATTAGTGTAGATTAGTCTTGCTTATTGTTTCATTTAAATGAAATCATCATGTTTGTACTGTTTTTGTTTTTCACCTTGTTTTTGAGATATGGTTGAGCCTATCAGTCATTTGTTGCATTTCATTGCTGTGTATTATTCCATTAAATAAGCATAACAGTTTGTTCATCTCTTCTATCGAGGGACCCTTAGTCTATATCTGAATACCTATGAATGTAGCTGTTGTGTCATATTTCAAATATATGAACAATATTATAAGAAACTGCCAAACTGTTTCCCAAGGTGAAAATACTACTTAATAACGCATTAGAGCTCCCATTACATTACATCCTTGCCAATGCTTGCTGCTATTGTTTGTCTGTTTTTAAAATTTTTGCTATCTTATTTGGTGTCTAGGAGGTTCTCATTGTAGTTTAATTTAGATTTCTCAGATAAATAATTCTCCTGAACATCTTTTCTTGTACTTGCTCATCCTTTTTATACCCATTTTGTGAGGTGTCTTTCCAATTTGGGGCCCATTTTTATTTGGTTATAATATTCTTCAATAAGAATCTTTAATACTTTTCTACATATTATGGACAAATGTTTTTGTTCTATAGTTTTTAATGTGCATCCCCTATACTTTGTGAAATTCATTCCTAACCATTTCATTTTTTAATGCTATTTTAAATGTTTTTTGTTTTTTTAGGATTGTAATTATTGCTATTATATTGCAATAAGACTGATTTTTATATTTTCACTTGGTAATCTGTACTCTATAAAAATAATTTATTACTTGTATCTGTGTTTTTGTAAATTCCTTAGGATTTTCTATTAGTATAACCTCTGTGAATAGACAGTTTCATATATTCCTCAATGCTTTTTGTGACTTTTTTTTCCTTTTTTTCCCTATTGCAATGGCTAAGGCCTCCAGTAAAATGTTAAACAGAAATAGTTAGATCAGACATCATTGCTTTTATTTCTGAGGGAAAGTGACAATTTTTATCATTACACATGATATTACATGTATTTTTTTTTCACAGTGTCTTTTATTAGGTAAAAGAGGATGCCTTTTCTTTCCATTCTGTATTTTGTCTAATGTCTTTTCTGCATCTATTGAGATATTATTCTATTTTTTTCTTCTTAATGTAATGAAATACTTTCATATATTCAAGCAATCTTATATTCCTAGGATAAATTCCTCTTGGTCATAACATCATTTTTATAGTTATGCTAGAAATGATATACTAATATTTTCAATCACTTTTATTATGGTAAAATTTACATATATATTAATATTTTGTTAAGGTATTTTGTATGTGTGCTCATGAGGGATAGCAGTCTTTAGTTTTCTGATAACTTTTTTTATATTTTTATATTAAGATAATAGTGGCTTTATATATTGAGTGTGGCAGTGTTCCCTACTTCCCTCTTTTTCTGAAAAAGTTTGTGTTAACATTGATGTTATTTTTTTCTTAAAGGTGTTGAGAAATTCACCCCAAAAGCCTCTTGAATCTGAAATACTCAGGTAAGAAGGCTTTAAATTAAAATCCAATTTATTTGATATTATTATTTATTTAGGACTATTCAAATTTTCTGTTTCCTCCCATGGCTGTTCTGTAGCTTGTGTCTTTCAAGTAATATGTCAATTTCATTTATGTTGTTGACTATTTTGGCAAAAAAATGTTCTTAATATTACCATCTTTAGGATCAAAAGTGATACTCCATCTTTTATTCCATGATTTTAGTGACTTTTTTATTTTTACTTTTTATTAAATTTATTGGGTGACATTGGTTAATAAAATTATAAAGTTTTCAAGGGTACAATTCTATAATATACCATCACTATATTGCATTGTGCATTCACCACCCAGTCTGTTCTCCTTCCATCACCATATATTTGACTCTCTTTATCCTTCTCTACCTTTCTCCCTTACCCTCTGGTAACCATTAAACTGTTGTCTGTGTCATAATTTTTGTTTGTTTGTTTGTTGCTTTCAGTTTTATGTCCCAGCTTGTGAGTGAAATCATATGGTTCTCAACTTTTTCAGCCTGCACTCCTGAGTATGGAGCTGCTTGGATCTCTATTATTATCAGCCCTTAAGACCAATTTATAGGAGTTCTCATTTTAGTAGTAATTAGAAGCAACCTCCTTGTAGAGAACCTGAAAAACTAAATTGTAGTATATGCATATAAATGGTGACTCAAAGTTGGTATAAATGGTAAGACAATGGTATTGCCCATGTCTTCTAGCCAAAGGCTACCAGGGACATACCTATACTTGAACAATTTAGGCTTATTGCTCTTGGCAATGTCATAGGGTGTTGTAGTAAGAGGAAGTTGAATGAACTTACGGCATTTGGGCACTTGTTAGGTGATTTTGGAGAGTGCTGTCTTTTGAGTTGGATGCTGTCAGAAAGCAGGTGAAAATTTATCATTGGTTATCTTAATAAATTGGATCTATAAGGTAGGAAGAATGAATCAAAGCTAAAGCTAAACAAGGTAAAGAAGCAGCAGCCACTTATTTTAGCTAGAAAAGGGAAATTTTGTTCATGTCTGTAGTATTTTGTCTGTGTTCAGAAGTGATTCTGGGGTGGTCCTGTTTTTGTCCTCATCTGTCAGAGCTATGGATTGGCCTTGCCTGAAACATACAATTATTCAGATTCAGTAGGGAAAAAGTAAATTCTAGATAGAAGTCAGAGGCTACTTTTCTCTGCCTCAGTGTGAGAGATGAAAAAGAAAGAGAAAAACAACCAAAATTTTAAAATAACATAACAAAGAGGATCCTTGTGCTGACTGATGATGTAATGTGCCATGAGCTGAAAATTAAATCAAATTAAATTTATGTACACTTTAGGTCAACCTCTCCATCCATGAACATACTATTTTTTAAGAAAGGAAAGTGAAATTAGAGTATGTAAATCAGAATGACCTAATGAACTGTTAAATGTAAAATCTAAGGTTTTTTTACTACCCAGCAGAAAGGGTCTCAGGAGAAAAAGAGCAGTTTTATTAAAAAACCTTACATTTTCCTTTAAAAGTTTGAGCAATTTCTACATTGCTTTCAGTAATTATCATTATTGAAGAAAGACCCGATATCAATCTGATTTGTGTTTTACTATAGGCACCCTATTTTATTCTCATGTAACAATTTTTATAATTGCCTCTTTTTCCTTTCTGTATAAAATACCACATGGATAAGTAAGTTAAGTGGCCTTCTATTTCTCCATCCGAGGTCTGACATTGGCAGCACTGTACAAACAGCTCGGTAAGGCTTCATAACCTTGGTATATCAGTGTCTCACAGCTGTGTTTGTGTCAATGTGTAGCAGTGTCTTGCTGAGTGGCGTTCATTATTGTTGCGTGTTTTTGTGTGCCAATGCAAGAATTGTCTGAGTTTGAATTACAGCAATGAACATTCATTACATTTCTTGTTAAACTTGTCAAGGGTGGAAGTGAAATTAGGGAAATGTTAGTCCAAGGTTCTGGGGATAATGCTATGAAAAAAATGGCAGTGTACAAATGGATTAAACGTTTTTCTGAGGAGAGAGACTGCGTCACTGATGAAGAGAGGTCAGGGCAGCCAGTAACAAGCAGAACTGACAAAAACATTGCAAAAATTCATCGACTTGTGTGTCAAAATCATCAGCTGACTGTGAGAAACATAGCAGACCGAGTAAACATCGATAGAGAAACAGTTAGAAAAATCTTAACTGGAAATGTTGGCATGAAAAAGGTGTGTGCAAAAATGGTCCCAAAGGAGCTCTTGCATCACGACAATGCACCAGCTCACACGACACTGTCTGTGAGGGAGCTTTTAGCCAGTAAACAAATAACTGCATTGGAACACCCTCCCTACTCACCTGATCTGGCCTCCAATAAATTCTTTCTTTACCCAAAGATAAAGGAAATATTGAAAGGAAGATATTTTGATGACATTCAGGACATCAGGGGTAATATGATGACAGTTCTGATGGCCATTCAGAAAAAGAGTCCCCAAATTGCTTTGAAAGGTGGACTAGGCTCTGGCATTGTTGCATAATTTCCCAAGGGGCGTACTTCAAATGTGACGTTAGTGATATTCAGCAATGAGGTATGTAGCACTTTTTCTAGGATGAGTTTGTGAACTTAATTGTCAGGCCTCATAAACTTGCCAGAAAGTGACTGCATGTGATATTCTAAGGTTCATTATTCTTGTTGTGTCAAGGAGTAACTCAGTGGGTCTTTTCAGCCTGGAAACACATATCCTCCATTTCTGAGAAATTTTCTTACATCATTTAAGAAATTATTTCTGCCTTTTTTCGATCATTATTTACCTTGGTAATTTCTATTAATCAGTTGTTGAAACCTTTAAATTGATTTATGAGATTTTCTTAACTATTTCTGATCTTTGTGCATGTTTTTAGTTTTAGTAAACATTTATTTATATTTTCTGGTCTTTTTCTTCCTGCTTCTTGGATGAATTCTCTTCTCTTGCTCTGAGATTACTATGAAGGTAGTTTTGTGAGGTGCTGTTTTCTTTAAAGGTTTGTTTTTGTTCCGTTATTCATATTTGCTTCTTTCCTAATACATATTTTGATTTGCTTATTTTCTTTTCTGTCTCGTATGGGTGTGTTTCTCAAATATGTGATGATCCTTGATTTTCCATTTATGTTTAATAATTTAAAAAAACAAAACAAGAAAGCACAGTTGGGGTTCTTAGTCTGGGTGTGACTTATTAGCATATGTACTGTAGGTTAAAGTGATTAAATATTGAGATTATTGAGATTATTCAATCTCTAGCATAGACACTCTTTTTTCTTTTCCTCACCCTTCACCCCTCCGCTTGCTAACTACCAGGAGGCCTTAGGAGGTAAGAAATGTTGGCTCTTCACATAAATATTTAAACATATTACATTCTTTTAAACCCTATTATAATGTCCATCCACTATGCAAACTGGCATTTCTAATTCCTAAATTTCTCAGGGATCCTTTATGGCAGATCTTCCTTGAATGGATGCCAAATTTGTTTATTTCTCATGTTTCAAATCCATTAATTTCCATTTTTAGAAAGTTAGAACACTTTTTAGTCTTCAGTTTCTCATCATCTTTCTCTTGCTCCAAAAATTATCAAAGATTACCAATTTATAATTTTTATTATGTAGATCAGTCAGTGCTACATTCAAACCAAGAGATTTTAAGTTAAACAAATATAATTTGTTTAGATTATTTTTATAATTTATTCATCTATCACTGGTTTCTGATAGGTTTTTAGATTAAAAAGAGAAAGTGGGTCTTTCCATTCATCAAATGTACACTATGACCTCTTTTTTTTTCATTTATATTTCTCTTTATTCTTTTATAATAGTAATATATTTGCAAGCTTTATTTATTTGCGTCTTTAGTTCTTATTCATATCATTTTTTTTAGCGGCATTGTACACATTTTTATCAGTCTTTTAATTAAGTTTTATGATTACATAACACTGTTTAAAGTCTGAAATGATTAACTAGTTCTCTATGCAAATCTGTCAATTTCTTCAGGCATCCCCTCTTTTTCTCATGGAGGTCATTTGAGATAACGCTTATTGAAGACATTTTCAGCTCTCTTGATTCATGTTTTAGAATTTAATCTGAGAAGTACTATAATTGTACAGATTTCTCTTCACCTTTATGAGAAAAGAGTACCACAGTATAATAAAATTTTATAGATTTTTCTGTTTGTTTCAGAGGGAATTTGATATAAATCTCAACTCTGCTACTTTCTACAAGTTTACTTCTTTGAGCTCAAATTTCCTCTCCTATAAAAATAAAGTTGACAATCTCTGGGATTCCAAGAGGAACTTCTAGAGAAAATATCCATAAATGAAAACATCATATACAACTTTTGGATTATAGGAACCAATAGAACCAGTTAGCATTTAACCTGTATAAACTTGAGTTTTTTTATCAGAGTGATTCAGGTACAAAGTAAGTATGGAGATGGGGAATTACATTAATGAATATAGAAAGTGTGGCCTATTTGGAGTGAAAACATTTTGAGTGAGTCAATTGTTGATGAATTACCAAGGAAGTAACTATTTCGTCTGGATATATATCAGTTACTAATTGGCAAATGTTATAGTACTGTAACTTATTCTAATGAGAAACCTCTGTGGGAAGACTTTAATGACACAGTTATTCTCTCCAACAAAATAACAATTAGTTTATCTGGTATTATACTAATTGTTATTAACATAAGTTATTGCCAATGCTTAAAAGCTAAGTATTGAGTCACTTCAGAAAAAAAATCTTATAAGATTGCTTCACACCTACCTAACTGATGTTCTTACTCTGAAAAGAACATTTAATGTAAAATTTTCTAAACTTTTTAAGTTAACAGACTTTATTTTTTAACAGTTTTAGATTTACAAAAAAATTGAAAAGATAGTGTAGAGAATTTTCATGTACTGTCCTCACTTTGTTACAAAAATATTTCCTTGTTATTTACATATTGCATTAGTGTAGTTCATTTGTTATAATTAATGAACCGATTTAATATATTATTATTGACTAAAGATCAATAGATTAAATTTCACTTTTTGTATTGAATGATTCAATGGGTTTGGACAAATGCATAGTATAACATGTCTGTTATTACTGTATTATGCAGAATAGTTTCATCACCCTGAAATCTCCTATACTCAACATAGTCATCCCTTCTTCCCTCCCCGTGAAATTGTGTCAGCCATCCTTCTTTTTACTATCTCTATAGTTTTACCATATAGTTATCTTTTTCATAATAATCATACTTTGTAGACTGTCTTCTTTCACTTACAAATACACATTTAAGAATCCTCCATGTCTTTTTGTGGCTTGATAGATCATTTTGTTTTATTTTGGAATAATGTTCTATTGGACAGATGTACCAAAGTTTATTTATCCATCCACCTATTGAAGGCTGCCTTAGTTGCTTCCAATTTTTCACAATTATGAGTAAAGCTGCTATAAACATTTGTGTGCAGGGTCTTTGGACACAGATTTTCAACACATTTGGGTAAATACGTAGGAGAGAGAGGGATTGCTGGGTTGTATGATAAGAAAATGTTTAGCTTTGTAAGAAACGGTCAAACTGTATTCCAAAGTGGCTGTGCCATTTGCATTCCCACTAGCAATGGATCTATTGTTCCACATGCTCATCAGCAATTAGTATTGTCACTTTTTTTTTTTTGCCATTCTGATGACTTTATATTGGTATCTTACTATTGTTTTAGTTAGCATTTTTCTAATGATCTATGATGTTCAACATCTTTTCATATGATTATTGGACATCTGTATATCTTCTTTGGTGAGGCATCTGTTAGAATCTTTTGCCTATATTTTATTTATTGTTGACTTTTAAGAGTTTATCATATATTTTAGATATAAGTCCTTTATTAGATATGTGGTTTGCAAATATTTTCTCCCAATTGTTGGCTTGTCTTAATTTTCTTAAAATTATCTTTTATCAGAGCACTCATCCTTAATTTGAGTTACATTTGATAAGTTACACTTATCAATTTATGTTTTTCATGGATCTTCCTTTGGTGCTCTACCTTAAAATTATTCATCAAACCCAACATCACCTATAACTCCTATGTTATTTCTAGAAGTTCAATAGCTTTGCATTTTACATGTAGCTCTATGATCCATTTTGAGTTAAGTTTTGGAAAAGGTGTTGGGTTGCGACCTCCTTAGGAGCTTCCTGGGTGTAATCTGAAACTGGCCTGGCCCTCCTATGCAGAAGGCAGGAAGATACCGAATAAAAAGACAGACCACAAATAAAAAGGCAGACCATGTTAGATTGTTAGGTGACAGATTTAATAAACCAGAGAACTTGCTTATAATTCTTGTTCTGGACAGCCTCAAGATGAATAGTTTTCCACACCCACCCATCTAATCTTAAAAGTGTATGTAGAAGCTTTAACTAGATTAATCACATACCCAGACTACATTGTCTCATCCCCGCACTAGTATCTCAAGAGTTTGTCCTTGGGCAGTTTCTACCAGGGGGAAGGCAAGCAGAGTGCGTATTCAAAGCACAGCGGGGGCAGTGAGAGCCTTCAGTTGCCCAGATCAGCTTGCAGGTAAATCAGTGGTCTTCTTTTTTTTTTTGAAACATACTGGTTTTTTTTTGTTTTTTGTTTTTTGTTTTTAAAGGTTTTTATTGGGGAATTGGGGGAAGGGGAATAGACAAGTTGCTGTTGCTTTGTTCTTCAGTCTAGTTGTGGAGGACGTTGCTTCACTGGCCCAAGTAGGCACCATCATTGCGCTCTTCCTGGGCGAGGCAGATCAGTCGCCGGCTTTCTGGACGGCCGCTCACTGTGGCTGCTGCCCGCTCATGCTGGCTGCTGTCTACACACGGTAGCCCATGGCAACCCACTGCCACATGGGCTGCAGCCTACGCTGTCGCTGGTGACTCACAGCAGCCCAGTTCCAGGTTGAGCTGTTGTTCACCA
>NW_017731939.1:437653-501148 GCF_001890085.2 Hipposideros armiger
CAGAGTAGCTACACATTATAGATAGTGCCTTCCTATGAAAGAACACAAAGCATAGATTCTTAGTGTATGTGTTATTCTCAGAAAATTCTATTTCTTGGTATCAATAAGCATAGCACCATTAATTACTCTTTATTGCAGTATTATCTGTGTTAAGAAACAGTTAATTACTTTGCTAATGAACTGGATTCTTTCCCAAGGTTTCTAGTTTCTAATTGCCAATCTACTATCTTATTCGACACTCATTGCTTAAGGAATGATAATGGGGAAAGAAACCCAAAATAATGAAATTTGGAGATGACTTGATATAGTGTGGTAATTTCCCACATCATCACCTGCAAAATGTTTTTTTTTTTCTTAATCAATGAAGACTCACCATTAGAGCAGTTAATTTTCATGGCACTCACAGTTAATTCTCATCCAGAGAGCTCTTCTTATTAAATTTCTCAAGAAACCAAGATGTCTGCGCTGATCAGTATTTTACCTTGCCCAGGCTGTTCATTAATGTCAATACAAAAGTTCATGAGCTGTAAAATCCTGAGGTTAAGATTAAGCAGCTATTACAAGCGTACCTTCTGGCCTACAGCAAAAGGCTCAGAGAGTAAATTACTCTCCTGCATATCACTGCATAGTGGTTCAAGAGTGATTGTTTTTTACTATTTTATAAGTTCACATGAAAGCTTCTTCACATTTTTTATTACATTCCTTGTAGTAAATTCTGGGAACAAAAAAAAAATACCTTCACTCTGAATGGAATCTGTTATTTTTCATCCTCTGAAGATTTATACTTCAATTGAATTTTTTCTTTTAGTATAGGAGAAAAGATATACTTTCTAGCTCACACCATTCTCTTTACTGTTTCTTTATTTAGGAACTTTTTTTTGAGGGGGGGAGATAAAAATAAGATGAGGGGTACTTTGTCTCTTTGTATTGTTACTTGAGATAGCCAGTTTTCTTTGCAGTTGGCCAAAGACCAAACTCTAATTTCAGTATGCAGGACAAAGAATGTCTACATAAAATGTGCTCTCTTGATGAATGTCACAGAGATATCCTAATAAATAATCAAGACCCTTTTCTAAGTCCTTTTATCAATTTAATATTGTTATTATTCTAAGTGGATATTTAGATATTATTTTATTAACTTTTCCAAGATTTGTAAGTGTAAATCTACTTACTTGCGGTCTTGAAGAAATTGCATAACCTCAATTTATATTTGTCCTTATATTTGTCACGTCCTGCCCTGTCACCTGCCAGAATCCTATTGCTCTCTTAGAATGAGCATGTTAGGCAGATGAGGGCTACCAGAGGTTGATGAACCAACAGCTTCTCACAATTATGAGGCTCTCTTGTCCTGTCTAATGGAAATGGGGTTGGTGATAAAAATAAACCCATTGTCCCCATCTACTCAAACTCTGAACTTGGCTTGACTTACTTGATGTATGCCCCACATGGGTGCTGAAGTTATACTTGATTGCAAAAGACATACTAAATATTACCTGAGCATCGTATGTTGTCTGCCATAAAAATGAAATGCTTCCTACTTACTTGACGCCAATCTAGGCTTATGTCTAGTAATGTGCTGCTATCTTTTGGGTTATTTGGAACTTCATTTCCTGTGAATAAATCATACTGATTGTGCTAGTTACATAACTAGCAGCTGTACCAATATAGACCCCAAACTGTAAAAGGCCTCAAACACAGTACAAGTTTCATTGTCACTCATATAGTAGTTACTTGTAAATGATACTTGCTTTTCTGTGGTTTTCCTTGTGATGATTTGGGGACTCAGTCTGTGTCTGTACTTTTGTTTCACCGTTGCCTCAGGCATCACCATCCTATAGCATTTTCTGTAATGGTAGATATGTTTTATAATGGTCGTAGCCTAGAGTAATGTGGCTTTTGAGCACCTGACATGTGTGTGGCCAGTGTGGCTGGGGATCTGAATTATAATTGTATTTCATTTTAATTAATGATAGTATAAATAGCCACAGGAGGCTAGTGGCTGTTGTATTGCCGAGTGTAAATCTAGAGTCCTATTGTTGCTATCTGCATTTGGCTGGAAGAGGGGAAAAGAGGATAGGGGGGAAATAGCCACTTCGTGAAAGCCTTGATCTGGAAAAGACACACATAAATTCTGCTCACAGTTCATTGCCTAGGGCTCAGTAACCTGGACATATTAAGTTAAAAGAAAGCTAAGACATATGATCTTGCTAAGTGCCTAGGAGGAAGAGGAGAGCTGCAGACTCAGGGAGCAGCTAGCATTTCCTCTGCTGCACTGAGCAAAGGAATATAGCTATTAAGTATCCGAATATAAAAATGCAATCTATTTTTAGTTACATAATTAAATATCATGACAGAAGACCCAACTTTCTTTTTGGTTATATTGCCCACTTCAGTATGAACTAGAAGTTAACTTTGTTTAATAAATACGTATTTTATAAATCGAGCATTCACCTGAGGCAAGTGAAACTTAAATATGTCTTTCCAATTTCCCCTGGTCCTTTTCATCTGGATATATTAAATATATTGCCTCTGGTCAAACTCGTATCCTAGCAGCTCTTATGACCATACGCGGGGAGCAGGATTCAGAACACTGCCTCATTGAATCACACACACCTGTCTTCCATATGTTTCCTCAGCTCCTACTCAATGACACGGAAAGCCTGCGCGTCCCTGTCTCTAATGTGCAGCATCTTTCTATTTTTATATTCCTGATGACCTCTGCGGTTGCCCTGCTTTCTCCCGACCCGTCTTATAGCTGACTCTTACCTGCTATGAATGCTGACGACCATGCTTACGCAGATAATTTCTCTTCTGACTGGTTGCTCTGTAATGGCCTATGCCCATGTGAGTTGATCTTACACTAACCCACATACGATTGACTTGCAAACACCCACACAGAAAGCTGAAGAGCCTTCTGTGGAATTTCACATTTTAATCTGACATGAAGTAGACTCTTGACTCTTATTCCTTTTTTTGTTATATATTTTCCAAGTACCTTTAATAAACACCTGCCAGAGCTGATAGTAACTAGCAAACTATATCTGAAATATATATGACGGGATTAGTGTGTATGTACATAGGTGTAGTTTTCCTAAGTTTAATGCATTTCTAGTCACTTTGTAGTTTTCTCTGCCTAGCTTTCCATTCAAGTCGTGTATCATTAGGGAAGGACCTGAGAAGAACTTCAAAGAACTGTGTAAGTTAAAAAAAATCGTTCATAGGAAGGGATCAAAGAGTATTTTAAACCTTTCCTTTTGGGATATTTTTAAATTGCCAGTTTTTATTTTTGGCACTTTTGAATTGTACTGCTTAAATGTACAGATGTTGCTTTGTACAAATAGAGAAGAAAAGTAAATAGCTAAAACGGGACAGTTAGATTTCTTTTTTTTTTTTAATTGGGGAATTGGAGGAGGAGAACAGTGTTGGGGAATTGGAGAAGGGGACCAGCCAAGTTGTTGTTCTTCAATCTTCGTTGTTGAGGGTGCCAGTCGCCATCTGGCTGCCTGTTGGCAGCTCGTGACCTCTAAGCTCAAGGTGCTGTGTTACAATCTTAGTTGTGGGTGGGCATAGCCACCATACCATGTGGGAGTCGAACCAGCAGCCTTGTTGTTAAGAACGCACGCTCTATCCACTGAGCCATCTGGTTGGCAGCTCAGTTCAAGTTGCCAAGTTCAGTCTTAGTTGCAGGCAGGCATAGCCCACCATCGAACAGGCAGTCTTGCTGTTAGGAGCACATGCTCTCACCAGCTGAGCAATCCTGCCACCTGTTGGCAGCTCAGCTCAGGCGCAGCATCACTGGCCCATGTGGGAATTGAACTGGTGGCCCTGTTGCTCAGAGCTTGCACTCTTAAGCTAACACTTAACCAACTGTGTCACTTGGCCGGCCTAGGACAGGTAGATTTTTTGACAAATTCATGAATAAAAAGATGTCACCTTTTTGACATTTGTAGTTTAATTTTTTTTTTTTAAGATTTTATTGGGAAATTGGGGGAGGGGAACAGACAAGTTGCTGACCTTTTGTTCTTCAGTCTAGTTGTGGAGGATGTTGCTTCATTGGCCCATGTTGGTATTATCATTGGTATTATCATTGCGCTCTTCCCGGCTGAGGCAGATCGGTCACTGGCCTCTGGACGGCCGCTCACAGTGGCTCTTGGCAGCTCACATCGGCTGCCGGCCACTCACGCTGTCTGCCAGCCATACATGGTAGCTTATGGAAGCCCACTACAGCAGGGGCTGCAGCCTACGCTGTCGCCAGCAACTCATGGCAGCCCAGCTCCAGGTTGAGCTGTTGTTCACCATCTTAGCTGTAGAGGGCAGTGTCACTGGCCCTCATGTGGGATCCTGCTATTCAGAGCTGGTGTCCCAAGCCAGCTCTTAACCAATGTGCCACTCGGCCTTCCCTGTAGTTTAAATTTTGCAGCTGCTCATTTAATTTTTTAAAGTAATCTTTGTTTCTTTGAAACTATTACAAAGACATTTTTGTTCGGAAATCTCATCTAGATGACAGAAATTTTAAGATAACTTATTTGTATGTTAGAATTATCATATATATTGGCCTCTCAGAGAAAACAGACTGATACATAACTCTATTGTGGTAAGAAATGAGGAGTTAATAGGATTGGCTTATTATGTAAAGTTATGTACATACCATGTAGTAGTTATTAATAATTCACTCATCTATTATAATGTTATTTTTATCTGCATGCATTTATTTGATGTTGTATTGGCTGTTTATTAACTTATCTAGCCTTGTAAAAAAGTTTAAAGAACTACAATGAACCTGATAATGATCTGGGCAAGAAGTAATACTGCCTTTCAAGTTGTAGAGTACTCCCCAAACTCAAGTTTTTATCACTATTAAGATGGTTAAGACATCATGAGAGAAAGAACTAGTTTAAAATAAAAAAATAATTACTGAAATTAATTATCCATAAAATATTGAGTTGTCGGAAAAGTCATGATGTATTTTTTCTGTTTTTCACTGCAAAAAATGCGTCACGACTTTTCTGACAACCCAATAGTTAAGTCCGATAATTAATTTGCCCAAATACTTATGTGTATTTTCCAGGGTCTCCTATAATAGATTTATGAGATAGCAATATGTCCAAATTCCAACACTTGTTCCCCAATTCACCTGTCATTGCTTTATCATAGTTTCTATCATACTACATTTTATTTATTTATGTGTATTCTTCTCTAATATACTAGATAAGTTGCCTGCAGGTAAGGACCAGACAGAGAAAATCTGTTGGGCTTGGATTCAAAGGGTTTAATTTCAAAGAATGTGAAAAAGTTAGACTACAATTTTTGTGGAGGAGAGAACCAGTGCTGGGATGAAGAACCTTTCTGGATAAATGAATAGTTGCCCTCAAGTGAGATAAGAACATTTCCAGGATCAAGTGGAACAACTGAAATGTGGGCCTGGGGAAAATACTATTCTACTCCATCATGCCCTCATATTCCTTGAATGTGGTATATTCAACATGTAAAATCTAGCATATATATATATATATATTATCTCCCATCTTTTTACAGAAGTTATATTTATCTTTAAACATACAAAGATTTATTTGTGGAAGAAAAAAGGTGGTGGATAAGTAGCATTTTTGAGGTATGTTACTTGGTTCCTAGTATTTCCTTCTATTCCTAACCCTTTTCCTATTTAATAAGTAATCTTTTGTTGACTTGAGAAGTTGTGTAAGAAAGTGGTAAAAGAGCTTAGTGGAAGAATGCATTGGAAGATCTAGTATTCAAGCCTAAGCATTATGACACCAGAGACAAGACTATTAAACACTACTCAATATTGTCCCCTATCAGAACATGTAAGGCAACCAAATGCTGTATATTAGAGCAATATCATGAGTGTCACAAATCTATATATGTGTGAAAAGAAGTATTCACTGTGGTTCAAAGGAAAAATCACTATATAAGTGCTCAGGAAAGATATCATGAAAAGACAATAACTCAAGGAATTTGAGTTGGCTACCAAGAGCATTAAAGATAGAGAATGATTTTGGCAGGTTGAGAAATGAGAACATACGTTAAAGATTAAAAGGCAGATTGTGGTCTAATTATAGAGAGTTTGGAATCCTGTATAAAGGTTTTACCTTGGTCATTGAGACACTTTGAAAAATATAAGGTGAGCAAATTGAATTTGGTGTCATCATAAGTATGACGGCCATGCAACTTATCACTCAGTTCGATCACTTTTGAGACTAAAAGTGTCTGTTATATGTAATTACAATAGGCAAAGCAGAGTATCCCACCAAACTGAAGAGTATGATCATCCGTATTATAGGCCATGGTATGTATTAGGGATGCGCATCAGAGGATGAAAGCAAGAAAAGAGGATGCTGTCCTAGTATAGATATGAAATATGAGGGCTAGGCCTACAAAGATGAGAGGGAGGGTAAAATCAAAGCAAACCATTCAAAAATCACAAGTAGAGACAAATGCACAGGACTTGGTATTTCCTTGGATGTGGTTACAAGGATGGGTAAAATGATGCCTATTTTGGCAGGCTATGTCTAAGAGAATATGTCACTATTAAAAATGAGTAAATCTATCCTAGTAGTTTCAAGAAAACAAATGAAAATGATATTTAATGTCTTGAAATTCTAATGCAAAGATACCACTGAGTTTGACAAAGTGAGGTGAAAGACTCTACTAGACAGTGAGGGCAAAGGAGTAAATTGTATTCATTATTTTTCCCCCATGACACATAGTAGGCATTTCATTATTACTTTGATTATCCTTAAAGGAAAGTTTCTATTTAAAACTCTGTTTTTACCTAGGAAATACATTATAACACTTCTAATAAGGAGTACTGGAGAACAATTTTATTGTGATAATAATTCAATTCACAAACCTTATCTCAAGGCTCAATGCTCTAGGTACAGCATGGAAGAGTGAATAATATCCATTTCTAATAAATGAAAAGAAGCCACCTAGTGTCTTTACTAAATATTGGGTTGTCTGACAAGTCATGACGTATTTTTTTCTGTTTTTTATTGCAAAAATGCGTCATGACTTTTCTGACAACCCAATAAGGATAAAGGATAAGCCTATGGGATAGCAAAAATCAATTAACTAGTTTGATATTATTTTAGCTCACCCAATAATTATGACAAAAATACCATGAAATCAAAAGTATAATCATTAATGCCTTTAACTTATCTAATTTTATCCTGAAAGGGAAAAAAAATCAAGAATAATTTCATCAAACCACTGATGCAAAAGCATTGAAAAACATGAATTTCCTTTAGATGAATTGCCAACCCCCCATTCTCTGCTTTGAAGCTCTCTATAACATATTTGTGTGGGAGCATACTCAATTTTCATGGCTTAGTTCATATTATTTTTAGAGGAAGGAAGTTCATCTACTAACTTTTTGTGGAACAAATCCTTTCATTGGCTAAGAAAATAATTCAAAATTAATGTGTATTGCCATTTATTTTCTTAAAGTAGTATTTCAGTTAATGCCTTATTAGATTATATTGAAACAATTCTGGATATATGTATGCATGTATATGATATATTGAAGGCTCACCTTGACCCACCTTGGTGGAAGAAAAAGACATTCATTGAGTAAGTACAGAATAAGAATTTACTTTTACTACATCCGCCTTGATAACCACAGGAGAGTACTGAGCATGTCTTCATGCCACCTCCCTAGTCTCTTCCCCTTACCTTCTCTTTCAAACTGCACTGTGCAGTCTTCCACAAGCTTTGCAGAGGTTAACCTGACAGCACCTTGTGGGAACTGCATCCCTGCACCTTTCACTTTCTGCCCCAGGGTTTCTCTGAATATTTACACAGAGGAAGCCAGCTGGGAAACTGACAGGAATTGCTTGACTCACTTTGAATGCACCACTTGGAAGTAAGGGAGAGTTAATTCTACACAGAGAAAGACTTTATCAGCAGGGCGGGGAGGAGGGGGGCAGGAGCCAACAGATAAATGCTTTCTTCATTTGTTCCTTGGGTGAATAATTCTGAGGTACATTTCAAGAGGCTCCTCAGAAAATGTTGTGGCTTTGAGTGCTGAGTCACCCTTAGCTGTAGCCTACGTGGTAACTATCCTTATGTTAGTTTTTGTTCTTTTCCTCACTCCAGCTCCCTGGCAGTCCAAAATAAACACCTGACTCTGGGTGTTGGTTTCAAGCTCTGCTTTTGGTGAGAGGGTTGGTACTGGAAGTAGCCCTAGAAAGCATACTCAACAGGATAGGATTTGGGGACTATGTTACTTAATAATTATCTGCCAAAAGGGGCCTATTACTAATCATAAGTGCTGCCAGACAGTACCACCATATAAGAGCTTACAGAATCCTAATCTATTAGCATGGCACCCTCCCAACATTACACTGGAACAAGTGTCTCAATTTACAGTAAAAGAGATTCTATGCTATGCACCTGACCATGAGACCCACTAGTCTTCTAGTGTATCTCATCACTCAGGAACTTCTAAACTGATAGAAGAATAGAGTAACCTCATAAAATTTCAGCTAAGATGCCAGCTTCTGAACTCCCATTGAGGATTGGAGTTCTATCTTTCAAGATGTGTTACCGGTGCTGAACCAATGAATGACAAGCGGTGCTACATACTAAAGAAACATTCAGCTGGGAACCCAGATGTGAAGTAAGGTGGGCCCCATTTATCCTAACTTCTGTTGGCCTGCACTTGCAGCAACCAGGACTCCAAATGGGCAAGGCAACTGAGAGAAGGCTTGCGGGATGACATTCCGAGTTATATCAGCAGACAAAAAAAATTGACCTGTTGGTATGACAAATGAGGGTCAAGACATCTAGGACACATTGGTAGAGAAGGGTGGGAGGAAAATCATGAGAATCAGTTAAGGACTCAGGGTGAGTTGGCAAAGCAGTGACCACAATGAGTCATAAAAATTGTCTTTTATGAAATTTCATACAAATTGGATCTGGTGGAAGGGAGCTATAGGATGGATTAGGATTAATGATGAATATACATATATCTATATATCTGAGTAGGGCTTGGGTTGATTGTATAAAATATCTCTCAAGCACTTTGAATTCTCTTGGCTTCATTTAATATACCAACATAACTGTGGCAACTCATTTTGAGTGGGTAAAACCTGAGAGTTTCTCATGTCAAGCACATACTCTGCACCTCTTACTTCTTGCCCTAGTTCGTCTCTGATCCTTGATGTGAGGTCTTATAGGAACTTATTTCTCTTACACACGGACAGCTTGAAAGCACTAAAAATTAATGTGCTATGGAGTAGTCTTTTATTCTATGAAGGGAGAGAGTGACAAATAAACGTTTCCCTTTTTCATCCTTGGAGGGCAAGGTCCTGAGATTTTCCTCAGGCTTCTCAACAGGTCCCAGGAGAATTGAGAATAACAACACACAGTGATGTTTAAGTCAATAATGCACCAGTGTATTATTAGCTTCCCCTCCTTCTCTGTGTCACTCCTCCAGTCCCTCATTTCTGCTCTTACAAGCATGCTTTTGTCTCATACATTGCAATAAGAGTATCTAGCTTAAGGAAAAAAAAAAAACTAGTAAAGGAAGTATGCAATTGCAATTCCATCTGGTATTAGAGGGGGAAAAGGCAGCTAGTTTTGAAAAGGCACACAATTTTGAAATAGAAGAATTTGCCTTTTATGTTTTCTCATTTTCCTCTTAAGAATCGGTCTGTGCTTATTCTCATTACTGTGCAGGACTCCCATGTTCTCTGCATTTCATTTTCTACTTAAAATAGTTGATTTTCAATGACATGCTGAGTTAAAAGTAAAAAAAAAAATCAAGGAAGTTGTCCAAATATGTAGATTGATAGCAGCAATGTATTACTTCACCAAAATGTATTTTACTTTTTAGTAACAAATAGTTGCTAAACCTAAAATATGAATTTCATGCTAGATTGTGAAGGGACTCTGATTGGTTGTAAGGAATATCGTTTTGGGGAAAAGGTGTCTTGGTGTTTTTTAAATTACTTTTGTTGTGTAAAAAAATATTAGAACAAACAATTGATCTTTCTGGAACATTCCTATCCATATCTATTGTAACAAGTCTTGAAATAATGATTATATAGATTCCAAAATTTCCAAGCTGACATGAGGATAGAATTTGAGTTGTTGAATTGTAAGTTAATCTAATGTTCTTAGTTTAAATTTGATGTGAAGTGTCTACAACTTGGAATGTATTTTTGGGAACACTTAAAAATTTATATTATTACTAAAAACCTTGTGGCTATAAAAAGTAAATGGAAAATATTACAGTGATCTTACATGGCTTTTTCAGGCTGATTTTGTCAGAGCTGCTTTATCAGACTTTTTAGCAGCATTGCTTTTGAGAAGTAAATGACTTACCTATTAATATAGTTTGTAGAAAATAATATATAGATCAATCTGAGATGACATAATTTTCATGATATTTCACAATGTGTCCTCTAATACTTACTGATAATTTAACATTAATACAATAATTTCATTCCTGTGTTTCCCTGAAAGCTACATTAAATTTTTATTGAAATAGAAAAATCACATTTGTTTTCTGATTTTATATTGGTAAATTTTGCTCCGATTTAGTAAAATTTTAAAGTACATTTAAGTATTTTATCTGAGTGGTTTATGTTTAACTGTATCTACTACAACACTATTTTGTTCTACCTCCAATCATTAAAAGTATAAGTATTGTGCTGTACAAATACATATGTACAAATATTTTTATTTTCTTCATTTTGCCTGTACTCTTTACATTGTTCAATTTTTATAATATGGAAATTTTTTAAGTTACAAAATTAAGATAGAATGTAAAAATAAAGTGCTTGTGGTTGTTCAACATGATAAGAGTAACTGGTAGTGAACATTCTCTTCCATTTATCGATACTTCATTTTTATGATTGCTCGTGGCAAAATAGAGTTGTAGATGCAAGGGTTTTCCCTCTAAACACGTACACATGACATTAGTGAAATGGTTTTTAACACAGAAGTGAATAACTTTCATGAAACATAAATAAAGAAGCATAAAGAAGAGGAATAAAGTATAATTGGTTCTTATCTGAGGCTATGGATGTACCGTCTATCTTTTTGTCAGTGATCTAAATCTTTTTTCTATTTGTTAGGTATCTGTTTCTTGAAGCCGTGGGAATTTATAAGCCAACATTAGTTTAGAGCTTAATATTTTTCAAGTGTCTTCAGGTATTTCCATACATTATCTTATTAACTTTTTCAAAAAGCTCAACAAATGCATGGTAATAATTATGAAGGCTGAGGACAAACTAAGTTATGTGATGTCTCTACCAAAGGACTCAGCTATTTGCTAATTGGATAGAGGCTAACTTAAATGTCTTTGGTCCTTCCTTTAAGTCATTTACCTCCTTCTACTTTACGACTAGAGTTATTTAAAATGTTTTCTTCCCAACTTACCATTGTCCTTTAATAAATGCAAAAAAAAAGTTAAATACATTGGAACTTATTAAAGCATTATCTGTATTCCTCTATGCAACTTTTCACTTAGAAAGTTAGGGAAACTTAAAATTGGCAAGTTGACATTTTAGAAGTCTAAAAATTGCTCAATCAATAGGTAAAATAAAGAGAAGAGTTATGGGTGAGAGGGTCTGATTCCCTGGTGAGACTAAAACTATTAGAGACTTCTGAAACTGCAAAAGAAAACCTGAGTTAAAAATATCATTATTCATTTATTATATGATTATACTCAAAGAATGTGAACAGAAGGAATATTTATTATTAATAGACATAATGCATGAGTTGGTTTGAAATAACTTGGAACTAAACCAACATAAGAAACCCAAATGCCAAGGCACAAAAAGGCAGTTTATCCTAAAATATACCTCTTGGGACAAAGCATTCAGAGCCTAAATGATAGTCTATTATCTATAACCACCTCATATATTAGTAGCTTCATCCTTCTAATTCTTCAGGACAAAAAACTTCAGATAACTTTTGGACTCTTACCTTTCTCTCAGAACCTACATGCAATCCCTTTTCTACTCTGATAGCTTTACCTTCACAACTGATGCAGAATCCAGCTGCTTGTCATCTCCACTGTACCTACTGTAATCCAAAATGCCAGCATGACTTGACTGAGTTCCTGTGGCCATCTTTAGCCATTTCCCTGTTTCTGCCTTGTCCCCTTTAACCTATTCCAGGGGTGGAAAAAACTTTTGAAATGGAAGAGCCACCAGGGGTCAGAAAACTGTGGCTCATGTGCCGCAGGCTCTGAAGGAAAATTGAAAATGAAAATAAAACTATCATAGTTTCATTTATAAAATTTTTAAAGGATATTATTCACATAATGGTGATTATGTAAAAATGTATTTTAAATTGTTGTGAGGAACAGGATTGGCTCTTCCAGGGGTTGGCAAACTTTTGAGGCGGAACATACCCAAAGAGCTGCATGTGGCTTGCAAGCTGCAGTTTGCCGACCCCCGGTCTATTCTAAACAAAGGAACCCTTTTAACATGTGTCAGATAATGTTACTTCACATCAAAACATTCAGATGACTTCTTACCTCACTCTGAGTAAAAGCCAAATTCAGGAAAATGGGCTACAAGGCCCTGGGTGATATGGCTTGTTGGCCTTCACACAAAGCTCTCTGTTTTATCTCCTATTACTCTCTTCTGTTCGCTGCATTCCACCACCTTGTCCTCCTCTCTTGTGGGATGACATATCAGGCACACTGCCTCCTCAGAACCTGAGTGTTTGCTCTTTGTTCTGCCTAGAATCTTCTTCACTCGTGTGTGGTAGGACTCATTACACCAAATCCTTTAGATCTTCCTGTAAATGCCACATTCTCATTAAGGTTTGCCCTTATTTAAAATGGCAACACTCGCTTTCACCTCTGCTTATCCTCCTTCCTTTATTTTACTTTATTATCACCAGCTTACATACAATATATATTTCACTTATTCATCTTGTTTATTTTTTGTATACTGTCTTTGTAAAAATGAATGTAAGGGAAATTTGTCTGTTTCCTTCAATGCTGTGTTTACTATCTGACACATGGTAGGTGCTTAGTAAATATTTGTTGAATGAAAGAATAAATAGTATAAGAAAAAGGGCTTCTAAGTATTTTGAGGGTAAAACCTTTTCCTCATGACTGAGGACTTAGAGATTATGAAGGCTTGATCTGAATTGTCCAATAAAATTATATCCACTTTTTGTGAATGAAGCATCATAAACTATGCAGTGATGAGATAGTTTCTAGTTAAATCTCTTAGTTTATTATCTTAATCTATATCATCTTCTTCCTCTTGTAGTGTAGTGGTGACCCATACTATCACTACCTGTCATTTCATAGTGTTCATGTAAATGCAAAAAGAGTGAAAAATTGAGCTGCCAAATTATGACAGCCAAGAATTATTTAGCTCTAAAGCATCAGTAAGGTGTTCATCCTTTTGGGTTATAATTGAAAGAAAGACACCGTCACTTAATTTTGAAACTTCTAATTGTGTAACTCTGGAAAAATCATGAAAAGCCTTTGAATTTTGTTTTTCAAGCTGTGCAGTGGGAATGTTACAGCACTATGTCATGGGCTCTTAGGAAGGATTAAAGGAAGGAAGGGAGGGAGGGAAAGGAACAGAAAGGGAAAGAAAGAAGTTGTAAAGTTATAGCAACTGAGTTTTGGGCACCATTTTTGGGTTTTGGAAAATATGGCAGTATCATACACTCTCCACAAGGTTAAGGTACAATGTGCATGTCTGTTGCACTGTATTATACTTTCACAGCTGTGGTAACTCAATCACTTTTAGCAACCCAACAATAATATTTGTTATAAGAAGACTTTGTAGACGTAAATACACTATCCTATATGCAATAGTCCCCCCTTATCTGTGGTTGCTTTCCACATTTTCAGTTACCCACAATCAACCTCAGTCTGAAAAGTATTAAATGGAAAATTCCAGAAATCAACAATTCATAAGTTTTAGATTGTGCACCACTCTGAGTCCTGATGAAATCTCATCCTGCTTTGTCCTGCCTGGGGTGTGAATCATCCCTTCATCAGCAAATCCGTGCTGTATATGCGTATGCTACCCGTCGTTTAGTCACTCAGCAGCCATCTCGGGTATCAGATCAACTGTCTTGGTACTGCAGTGCTTGTGTTCAAGTACCCCTTATTTTACTTAATAATGGCCCCTAAGTGCAAGAGTAGTGCTGCTGACAATTTGGATATGCCAGAGAGAAGCCATAAAGTGTACAGATGTATAGGAAAAAACATAGCATTTACAGGTTTGGTATTATCAGTGGTTTCAGGCACCTGCTGGGGGTCTTCTGAGAACATATCCCCTGTGGATAAGGGGGAATTTATTATAGTTATAAAGTCTACTATCATCTGCTATTACTTGCTTTCCTGCATATATTCAATTAATTCCTTTAATGCTTCCTCTAGTCAGTGTCTTCATTTTATCAAGCCTTGAAATATTCCCAATGTTTTAACTGCTTATTGATCTCAAGGACCTTAAAGCCAGTCCTTACTACAGAAGAATGTGAACACTATTATGGAGAGAAGCATGCTCGACTGGAGTTTTGATGATCTTTATATAAGCCTTAAGGAACCGAAATACTTTTTAAGAAAATTGTACCATGAAACTTGGGCACACTTCTCTACTATTTATGATGTTTTCTCTCTAAATCTGCTTTGTTTTTTGATCAGGACAAATTGAATTTTATGGTGCTTTCCAAGTCTTGGTCTTATTTTAAAGAATACTTTGAGGGCTGGCCAAGTGGCACGTTGGTTAAGAGCTGGCTTGGGATGCCAGAGGGCCCCAGTTTGGATCCCACATGAGGGCCAGTGACACTGCCCTCTACAGCTAAGATGCTGAACAACAGCTCAACCTGGAGCTGGGCTGCCGTGAGTCGCCGGCGACGGCGTAGGCTGCAGCCCGTGGCAGTGGGTTGCCATGGGCTACCGTGTGTAGCCAGCAGCCAGTGTGAGCGGCCAGCAGCCGCAGTGAGCGGCTGTCCAGAAGCCGGTGACTGATGTGCCTCGCCTGGGAAGAGCGCAATGATGGTGCCAACTTAGGCCAGTGAAGCAACGTCCTCCACAACTAGACTGAAGAGCAAAAGGACAGAAACTTGTCTGTTCGCCTTCCCCCAATTCCCCAATTTAAAAAAAAAAAAGAATACTTTGACTTAGGCTTTTAATATATAATAGTAGCTCCCAAACAATGTTACAGTGAATGGGAAATAGTGAGATCAGTGTGAGTTCATTTCAGTGAGCCTTGATTCTTCTCATACATTTTTTCTTTCAGCCCATGATAAGTTTGTCCATCTTTCCAATGGAATATATTGCTTTCCTCAAGCAATTCCTTGACTACCTTCTCAGTGCTGAGTGCAAGTTCTAAAACATTAACGAACAACATAACTCCTGTTTTCTTTCAAAGTCCTCTCCATATGGTTCTTCTACTCCTCTGTAATACTCGAGACTTGGTCAGGCATTGAAAACATTTCTATTAAATGTTCTTTCTTTACTTTAAATCCTGCCATGACACTTGTTTACTGCAAGTCTCATGTAGATGTTTTATTCAAACACTGTTTGCTAGCTATTTCATAACTACACCTTGACTCTATGCATTACTCACACCCACGATGATAGCCTAAACCTTGTTACCATCTAGTACTATTACAAATCAGAAATACTAAATTTCAACTCCTCACTTGCTGAAAACAAACTGTTTTTCCATCCAGACATCTCATACCACAACATACAGTAGACCCACTCTATGAAATTCTATAAACTTTATTGCATCGATCCCAATATTTTCTCAGTCTCAGAGGGGTTTTGTTATTTCACTTTTCTAGGCTGCCTCAGACCCTTGATTTATCACCTGAAGCACTTTCTCATCATCACTCTCTAATTTCTGTCTCCATCCCTTCTAGTATGCCCATTTGACAAAAAAACAAACAAACAAACAAAAACCAAGCAAACAAATAAACACCTACCTTAATCTTGAACCCACCCAGGTAAAACGCCTCAGACTTATGCACTGTTGCCAATGGAAACTCAAGGAATCCAAGGTCCTTTTCCCTAAAGCTTTTCCTCTTCTGTTATTCTTATCTCAATTTGTGGTACACCGAACTACCCAGTTACCTACAGCTAGAATCTGGGAAGGCAGTCTAAACCCTTTTTGTACCAAAACTTCACATCATGTCACTCATGAAATTCTAATTTGTCTTTCAGTATTTCTCAAGTTTGTCTTGTCTTTTTTTCCTCAGGCTTCTACCCCTGGTCTATTTCAGCCCTTGATATATCTTTTCTATACATTATTGTAAAAGGCTTTGAAGTGGTTTCCTTGCTTCCAGTTCTGAAGCTTTATCTACAAAACATTCATAACTAACTATATTACTCTTCAGCTTAAAAAAAATTAGGTGCCTCCTATACTGCATTTATGACTGAGCTAAGAGTATCTTTTCTATGTCTCTACAATATTTTCATCTGTATTATAGAACCCAATACATTATATTGTTATTTTATTTTATAGGATAGCTTATTCCTACTAACTAGAAGTTCTTTGAGAGTTATAATCATATTTATGTAGTTGTATGCTGCTAACAGTACTTTTGGGGGGAAAATTGGGCTTAATAAGTATTAGATAAATAGAATAAATCATCAAGATTACTAATAGCAGAAACCAACCACTTTTATAGCAAGGTTGAAACAAAATGCTGACTCATCAAATTGTATTAATATTAATATAAATGTGAAAATACAATGCATATTCAAAATATCATGCTTTAGTGCTTAGTAGTTAAGCATATAGGTTGATGGTTTGTATAGGTCACGGTAAATTTTGCTTTCTTTAACATATAAATAAACCTAGTCACAAAGGTGTATAATTGACCCTGAAAATATTTGTTGTGTTAGTTTATATCACTGTCAAAGATGTTTACTGTGAAAAGAATGTACAGTGGCAATATTTACTAATTCTGAGTTTCTGTCTGCTTCATGTTTTCTCATTTTCCAAATAAGTACACATTATCAATTTAATGGACCCCCGCATTATTTACATGTCCCCTGCTTGATACAAGGGTCAGTGGTGATTAGTGCCTATCTAAATTAAAAGGAATTATACAATTGTAGTTTTATCTTTTTAACCAGTGGCTCTAAACAATTCCCCCCCCCCACCCCACCCCCACCTCCGCCTCAACCAGAGGACATTTACCAATGTCTGCAGACATTTCTCATTGTCACAATGGTGAAGAAGGAGCTACTGGCATCTAGTGGACAGAGGCCAGAGATGCTGTAATCATCCTGCACAGGACAGCCCACAACAATGTCCAAGTGTTCAATGAGTTCCGTAGGAAAGCCCCAGATGTCAGCGTGCTAGGATGGGAAAACCCTGGTTTAGATACCATCTTATGTTGGAAAATACTCGAATAAAGAAAGTTACATTTCATTAATGCATTTACCAAACATTTCATACTAATTTGTATCATACATAGCACATTGTACTAAGTGCTGCTGGGAACAAATAATGAATTCTGTAAGAAACCTGCTTTCAAGGAGCTTATAGTCTAATCTAGCAAGAAAAAAAATATATATATATGTTAGATAAGTAAAATATATATATCAAATATATATATATATATATATCAAATAAGATATATATATTTGATCTATATCTATATCTATATCTATATCTATATTTATATAAAGATATAAATATTTGATATATATATTTTACTTATCTAACATATATCTATATATACATATACACACACATATAGAGATATATAAATAAATAGTAATGGAGATAAAAATAGAGTTATTGTGGAAGAAAATGTTTGCAATTATGTGGGAGTTCAAAGAATTATTTTAATCTAAGTAAGAATCTAGAAAAAATTTTGAAAGAAGCTTTACTTTCATTTCAATTTAAGAGGTTAGTAGGATTTAAACATGTTAAGTCAGGGGTAGGAAAATTCTAAACTGTGTACTAAGAACTATGAAATCTGCCTTTATTCTTATATTTTTCATTTTTTTCTCTATCTCCACATGATATTTCATTCATACTTAATATGATCAAGTGACAGTCTCCAAAGGAATCAACTTAATTGAAATTATTCAGTAATTATTATTTTTCCAATATGTTGCTAGACCTAGGAAATACAACAGTGAGTTTTTTGAAAAATTTTAATTGTCTACATGTATATATTCGTATCCATATGTGTAAATGTCCATGGAGACAGAGGTGAATGAGCAATTGATTTATGAGAGAACATGAGACAATCAGTAAAGGTGAAATTTGGGCTGAACGTTGTTGAATAAGTAGGAATTTGAGGACAGAGGGAAGAGGAAAAGGCACCACAGTATGTGAGTTAAGTCAGAGATGTGAATGTTCCAGTTTCTTGATGAATGTTGCTGGATAAATATCCTGGGATCAGAGAGTAAATGGCCTATGTTCATGTTGAATTCAGCTGTGTACTGTATGTATAAAGGTTCATTAAACATTTAGTTTAATTAACAACAGTATAACCCAATACTAATTATAAAAAAATATATATTTTTTTTCAAATTTAGAGGCAGTGAACATCACAGTTAGCACCCCATTTTATGTGTATGTATGTGAGGGAGGTGTTTTGTATTTTTTTTTTTCGTTTTTTTTTGTTGTTGTTAGTTTTTAATAATTCACTCTCTACATTTACTTTCTCGGACCACCTGTCTCAGGCTTCCCTTTGAGACTGACTTTGACACTGAGATCCTGCTCCAAGTCATGTTTAATAGGCAGTGTTCCTTTGTTTGACACTTAATGCTGAGACAGAGCACTGTGTAATCACAGCAAGATTAGAGGGAGATGATCAAGGACCTGGTTGCGATAATTGGACAACTCTGCATGTTGAGTGGTAGAAGTTTGCAGCGAGCCTCATTTTATGTTTTTCCTTCAAAGCTTATTCTCAGAGCATACAAAAATTTTATGTGTCATAGAAACTTAGGAGGCGGCCCAGACTCCCTGCTGTTGCTTCCAGTCATCACACCTGAAAGTGCCCGCCTTCCTAGAGTCTCTCCAGTTTGCCCCTGCTCCCCATTCCTGTGTCAGCCTCTCTGTTCTGGTTTTCACTGGGGCTTCTCTGACAGCTCTTCACCAATGGTTTCATTTTAATGCTGCAGAGGAGATCTGGAATGCAAAGTTCCTCCCGTTGGTTGCTTCCTTCCTGAAAACTTTCTAGAGCCTCCACTTCATGTGACGTAAGATCCAAGCTGCCCAGAAAGATTCATGAGGCCCTTCAAGTCCTGGCTCTGGCCTAACAGGCACACCCTGTTTGTGCATGGAAGAGAAGAGGTTGCTGCACACGCCACTCCATTCAAGCTTGTAGCAGACAAGCAGTCCCTTCAAGGGAAGACTCACTGCCCAGCTGGTAGGAGTGCAGCCAGTTTATGGTGCCTGGCTGTACCTCTGTCACATCTGCCTCAGCTTTTGAGCTGAGTCATACTCTTCTCAGGGTGGCCCCAGCCAAGGGCTGAGTAAGACTGTGGTAGTAGAGCCTGGCCACTTCTGCCCAATGCAAGACCCTCTAACGAGGCATCTTTGCTCCACAGCCCCACGTTGGGCATCAGTGACTTTGTCAGCCTATGTTGCAGTTTCAATTCTCCCGATGAATCCCGCATTACTTACTCCCTTTCCTTTCACAGGTCTAACAGTCCAACAAACCTTTTTGTACTCTTAGCTCCTTCTTAGTTTTCATTTTCCAGAACTACCAATAAGGTTCATGGGCCCAATCCTATTCAAGCTGTCCCTCAGCTAAGAATACCTCTGTTGTGTCTTTTTCATGGCATTCATCTTGTCCACTTAGATTTTCCCTTAAAGGTGAAGTCCAGCAATTGTCTTCCTCATTCATGGTTTCTCTCATTGAACTATAATTGCATTTACTTATCTTACTCTCCCAATACCTAATCTTCTGAAGGACATTCTCTATGCCTTATTTGACTCTATAACTTTAGTGCCTAAAATTATACTGACAGATTTATTCAATTACTGATTTAACAGAGTTTTAATTTAGTGTTTATTAAGTGAAATGCCCTGTGCTAGGTGCTAAAGCTATAGATGTAAACAAAGAAAATCGTTTTTGCCCTCATTCAGTATACATGTACATGGAAAAACTAATTACACAATTATTTATCTTTACTAGTATGGTAAGTACAAGGAAAGAAAGTTAGAGGATTATAGGGATATAAAATAGGATGGATCCTGACGTAGTCTGAAGGTTTGGAAAATTGCTTTCAGGAAATATTACATAAGCTGAATTCTGAAGACTGAGTAGGAATTAATTAGTTGAAGTAGGAGGGAACCTAATAAATGTTTATTGAATGAATAAAATAATGTAGCTTATGTTTATAAAACTACACTCCAGAGATAAATACAACAATTTTATTAGCTGTATCGAATGTTCCTTTCTTTATTGTGACCAATTACATTTAATATATTTTTTCTTCCAGGAAACATCTTTCATTCACATCTTAACTACCATCTCTACAAAACTGTTTAAATGTACTTTCTAGTTGTAAACATGTCTAGTTTCAAATCTCAAGGTATCATGGGCTAATGGTTTGAGAGCTGATAGGAGCTTAATGGCATCTTAGAGCTACTATTTTCCATGCTTTTCAAATATCTATTTTTAACCTCTTCAGTAAACCATCAAAACAAGTATTTACCAACAGGATTGATCCTTACAAATGTTGTTTATAGCAGAAAACCAAGAGTATAGTTTTATATATTCTGGCAATAGAATCTTCAATTGTAAAGGGGTTTCTATAAAATATATTAAACAAAATGTTCCTTCTAAACATCTCCTTTTAGATTCATAGAAGTTATTCTGTAGCTACTTGTTTAATTGAACTACTGAAATGTAAAAAGAATATACTAATAATTTTTTGGGAAGAAAAAGCTTCTGGAAATTTTAGAGTACAGCTTAAAAAATACCAAATAGATGGTTGGATTAATTTTTTATTTCATCACCGTGTTGTTGGGCCCATACAGACACAATCTATTTTTATTGTTTCCCTTTTCACTTTACCCCTTATGCCTCATTAGGCTTGGAATAGAGAAAAGGCTAGTGCAAAATCAAGCTTAGATCAATCATCCCCTCCATAGGCCAGAACAAGCAAAATCAATCACTGTCTACTCAAGTGGTTCTCAGCTATTGACTTTAAACTTCCTTGATCAAGAGGTTACAATACTGTTAATTGCACTGAAGTTGAATGTTTGTGTTTCAGCATATTACTTAGCTATCTTTAGAGAATACACACTATTATATCTTTATTAATTTCTTATGAGAATTGATGAAGGTTGGGGATCTTTAACCTGTCATTAGAAGCCTGATAATAATACCCTGAAGCATTTATGAATAGCACTTACATACAAACTCCTAATTTCCTGAAGAATTTATAGCTTTCAGTTTCAAATCTCATTGTATATTGATTTTTTAAAGCTCTATGTATAACTATTAATATATTCACATAATAGAAAATTGGCCATATGCTATGAGGGTACATTTTTTAAGCACATGAAAATATATGATTTATGTTGTTTGATACTTATTATTGCAACTTAATTTTTTCCTGCAGTCACAGTTATTAAATATAGTAGTTGATTACTGTTACAAAAATATGCATCATATTAAGAATTGCACATAATTTCTTACTGTGCACATAATAGGCAGGAGGCATTATGGTTTTCTAGACAGGTTGCTTTTGAGCATGAAAACTTGTTTTTCAAAAGTGCCCTTGGTTTAGAAACAGAGGCAATTGTCAGATGTCCAAATACAGTCATGTGCGTCTTTATATGGTCTTAAAATGTAGCTAACACCCTGACTTTCCAACTAAAACCCCACAGATTTGAAACAAGTTAAATTTAGGAATGAATGTGGGCATGTCTGCATAAAAACAAAGCATCTAGACAAAAAAAAATGATTCAACTTATTAGTTAAATGTTTGGTAAATTGAAAGCTAAATATGTAGTGATTGGTCAAAAATGTTGTCTGGTTTTTTTTGGTTGTTGTTGTTGGCATGTCATTGCCCCTGTGTAGCCATGTCATGGTAAGCTCTCAGAAAATTTGAGAAGTCAGCAATGCTTTTTCTTTTTGGGCTTCTTATCTCCCTTTTGAGTGACTATATCTTATCTTTCTTTTACTGGATCTATCACTACCTGATGCAAATATATTGAATAAATAATATTTTAATAAATGAACAATCACATAACTAATATTATAGTTACTACTAATAAAATACATTTGTTGAAAATTTTGCTATGTAATTTACATACATTATATCATTCATTCCTTATTACTACACTGTGAAGTATGTATGACCTATGATCATACACATTTAACAGATTTTTAAAAAACAGGCTAGGAGAAATAAGGTGAATTAACCAGTGTTACAAAACTAGTAAGTGGTCCAACAGCCAAGTTGTCTTCATAGATGTGAATGCCATAGATTTTTACTCTGGAAAACAAATAAGCAAATATACAAACAATCACAAATCAAATAAAGGAGAAAACATAGCTTCCCTTACTCCATTAGCAAAAACAATTTGTTGGGAGACAAGTTGTGCATATGACATTCAGAGTAATGATGAAAACTCGTTCCCATAGTATAACATCTTATAAGGATGAAATTTTATTTTGGCAACCAGAGATATACTAAATATTTGAATTGGAAACTGTTTCTTGATATTAAGTTCTATAGTCAAATCACTTTATATCCAGTATTTTTATTCCCCTGTTTGACTAATGGAATGATTAAGTACCTTAAAGTATTGGGAAGAATTGGAGAAAAAAGTGAATCCAAATGGGAGGTGTGGTCTCAGGTTGGAATCCAGGAAGGAAAGAGTCTATAACTAAAACAAATATAAATGAAAATTATAGAGCTGAATTTTCAGCTTTTCATAAGAATCTTTGTCAGTTATATTGTGAAATCAAAAAAACAATACCTATCTAATTAGACCTGAAAGCAAGTCAATCAAGAATATTCAAATTTATCAAGTTAAAGGTAACTATAATGTTTTGATCCTGTAATATAATTTTCTTTGAGACTACAAGGCAAGAACAATACTATAAAGTCTGTATGTAGTATGCAATTATTGAATATTTTGACATTTACCTTATTCACAAATCTTCTGAAGTGCTCAAACAATTATGGGTTTCAAAAACAAAACAACTTAAAAACAATTTTTAACTGTTTTCCAAATGCTACTAAGTCTAAATACTCATCCACAAATCCACTTAAATGACCCCTGACTATAACTGGCACTGACACTCAACAGCCATTATCAGACTGAAAACAACACACTTGAATAGGGAGAGCCCCTCCAGTCCTTTGCCCCTGGGCGAAACTGTTTCTGCCCCACAGTGTGTCAAAAATGGAATCACATTTATTGTATTTCTTTGTGAATAGTAATTGAAAGTTCAGAAATGTTATAGTATGAGTGAAATCTGGTGTAGAGTGAAGAAGACAGAAATTGTGAGCATACTTTTAAAATACCAAAGATTGGAAAAGAACATAGAAAAATGACAAATGTAAATATAGAATTATATAAATATTAATGATTTTTAAAAGTATAAAATAAGTAAAAATAAAAAACAAAAATGGTGCAGGCCAACCAAGTGGCGTGTTGGTTAAGAGTTGGCTTGGGATGCCAGCTCTGAGCAGCAGGGCCCTGGTTTGCATCCCACATTAGGTAGGGCCAGTGATGCTGCGCCTTCTACAGCTAAGATGGTGAGCAACAGCTCGACCTGGAGCTGGGCTGTCGGGAGTCGCCTGACTGCATAGGCTGCAGTCAAGCTGCAGTGGGCTGCCATAAGCTACTGTGAGCAGCTGGCAGCCGATGTGAGCTGTCAAGAGGCGCTGTGAGTGGCCGTCCAGTGGCCAGTGACCAATCTACCTCACCCAGGAAGAGCGCAGTGATCACAATACTAACATGGGCCAGTGAAGCAACGTCCTCCACAACTTGACTGAAGAACAAAGGACATCAACTTGTCTGTTCCCCTTCCCCCAATTCCCCAACGCTGTTCCCCTCCCCCAATTCCCCAATAATATCTTAAAAAAAACCCCAAAAAACAAGAATGGTGCCATTAAATTAAATATATGTTCATTTGCATTTATATATTTAGCCAAATTTTCCCACCAAGAATCTTTATATCACTTTCCTTTCTTTCTTTTATTCATGTCACTCATGCTTTGATTATTTTCCAGTTATCTCATATTTACTAAAAAACTGGTTTATCTTTTATAATATTTCTAGACAGTCAGGAGTATATGTTTTGTAAACAAACAAAATTAAATTTTACAAATGTCATCAGAATACAACAGGTTCCTTAAATATAAGATTAATTGTTTAAAATGCAAAAAGGAGAAACATCACTTGTAAAACCAATTATTAGCTTGCCACAAATAGCATTAGTAATTTAATAATTTTTATTCTACTGTTTGCATGTAAATTCATGAATTGCATTAAGCATTTTTGCATTACTACCTTTGTTCATTCCTATAGATAAGGGTGCCCTAGTTAAAAACCATTTCTTTGTCATTGCTTTATCATATATAATATGTATATAAATTAAATTTGTATTAGTTGAATTACACTTAGAACATTAGATTTTCCTTCATAGAGCTAGAAACACAAGTTTTACACACACACACACACACACACACACACACAATGAAAAATCAGAATGAACCATATTTTAGTGTTTCTCCAAACCAAATGTACTATTTATATTTTTGATATATTTTACATTATTCTGGTTATGAAATGCTTCCCTTAAACACATCCTGATATTCCAAAGTATATTTTCACTATAGTTCTCCATTCCTGACATCTCAAAATAGATGACCCTTTGATTATACAAGTATGATAAACAATTTTCAGTAATCAACTATTCTTTTACTATAAAAATAATTTATAATATTTGAGCAAATATTAAAATTAGAAAAATATATAACTTTAAGATATTTCATTTTCTGTATTCAAGAATACATTATCTTGCAGTGCCAAAGAAAGCATTTCTTAGTTTTGTATAATGAATTTATAAGTAATAGATTTTTATAACTGGTGATATTTTTAATTGCTTTTTGATATTCTTTCAAAATGTGTCCCTAAATACAGAAAACTAAAATTGTTAGTCTGCTTGATGTGCAAATTCAACAACAGATTTTCAGTTTTCTTGTCACTTTGTATTTTATATGGTCCTTTTACAGTTCATTAATTTTCTCAAAATCAGCTGGTATATAATTATCATCTTACTCAGGTAAGTTTGTTCTAAAATTAGCTTGCTTAATTATAAGCAGTAATTAGTATAGTAAAAACTTCCAGCTTTCTCTAATCAAATGTTTAATTTTATAGATAGAGAAATTTTTCCTGAATACAAATCAAGGTCAAACCAATGAGTTTGAAACATTTCATAGATACATTTTCTCTTTTAAATTAATTTTAATCCATCATTTGCATGAATTTACCATACATATATGAACTCATTAATTTGTTATAAACAAGTCTTTGTTAAATAATGTTCTCTTCAAAAAATGAGTCTCGTTTATTTTTTACTTTTATATTATTCTTATTTTTCTGATAATTCCAACTTCTGAAATATGAGAAGTCAAGGACACTTGGATTAGAAAGTAAGGCAGTCATTGAAATTTGTGCACATTCAGAGTCTTTCAAAGTCTCAGTTTCTAGTCATACTTCAGAGTTTGATGAAGACTTTTACATTTCCTATATGGCCAGTAACTTTCTGCAGTGATACATTTTGCTTCTTTTAACTCATTGAATATGAGGTGGGATCTAACAATTCAGTGAATGTGTGAATAAAACACAATTATTACAGTAAAAGACACATTGCCATTAATGCCCCTCGAGATGCTCCCTCTTACTTTGAACATACTTGCCACTTTCTGAAGCAGTTCTGGAAGTCCTCTTTCGTGAGTGTCTTTAGTTGCACTGTCATGGCTGACTCGATGTCCTGAATCATTTTGACTTTGGGGAAGAGCCAGAAGTCGCACGGTGCCAGATCCAGTAAATAAGGTGAATGAGGACACATTGTAATGTTTTTATTTGATAAAAATTGCCATACTAGAAGCGATGTATGACACAGAGTGTTGTCATGATGGAGGATGATATGGCACACTTTAAAACACACTTTCTGTCAACTGTAGTTCACACTTAACTCACCTCACTGAACCAGGTGAAACTTGCCACATAGTGTTACTAAGATTCCCATATTGAAGATCCCTGCCTTTCTGTTGGATGGCACTAGGCAGCAGCATTCACCATAGTTTTTGATCACAACAGAAAGACTCCATGTCACACATCGCTTCTGGTACAGCAATTTCTGTCAAATAAATACATTACAGTGTGTCCTCATCCATCTTATTTGACTGATCTGACACCTTATGACTTCTGGCTCTTCCCAAAGTCAAAGGGACCATGAAAGGTAAATGTTTTGAATAGATTTAGGACACTGAGGCAGCCACAACAGTGCAACTAAAACCACTCACGAAAGAGGACTTCCAGAACTGCTTCAGAAAATGGCAAGAATGGTGGGTTAAGTGTGTTTGAAGCAAGGGGGAATATTTTAAGGGACATTAATAGCAATGTGTCTTTTACTGTAATATTTTTTAAAAATTTCAACATTCACTGTGATCATACAGTGATTTTTTTCATGTGTTAGCCAACCAGTAATTTACATCTTTGAAACTTTAAATGTTTTTATTTTTTAATATAATCATGATAAAATGTCAAGGCAATTGTATTGGGTAGTCGGAAAAGTTATGACATATTTTTCTTTTTCGTTGAAAAATGCATCATGACTTTTCTGACAACCCAATATAATTGTACCTCCATTGTCTAAGAACTTGAGTAAAAATCAAAAGATTTAAGCTATTACACAATATCTTTAATGTCCTCCCTGTGTGCTCGCAGTGGTAATCTAATCCATGCCGCTAGCATTCCTGAGTTGAAGTGAACACCCATGAACAACCTTACCTTAGACACTGATGAGACAGCAAATATATGTTTTAAGATTTAGTGCCATATTAATTGCTTTTTTGGTTTGTTTTCTGTTTTGTTTTGTTTTTTTTCATGTGTGAATTTGTTGGTTTTCTTATTTAGAGGAATCAGGATTTGTAACATTGAACAAGGCTCATAAACTCACCTTGTGGATCTTTAAAATGGTGATAACACCATAGGACAGTTGTTAGAATGAAAAAAGATTTGATTTGTGTGGTACCAAGTAGAAGAATGCCTCGACATAGCTCATACTTTATAATATTTACTTAACGTCATACTTGTGATGATAACAAACTGCATGCAAACACATAGTTGATAGGATGGAAAACTGACTATCGAAATTGACAAGATTTTACTTTTCAAGGAAATTCTTGCCCAGGAAGATAACATTGTAATAAAATATTGCGTGTTTCTGAAACTTCCTGAAAATCAACTTAATGTGAATGATAGTTTGTTCCATTGGCCTGCCTTCTCAGGGCAATGGATCACTCAACAAAGGAAATATTCTCTTATCAATGAATGGTCATTCATCAATACACTGTTAAAACCCTCATCACTCTCTGTCTACCAATTCTCAATTATATCATGAATTATGGATTGCTGTATTGAAAGACCCACTCTAAGTCAAAGTCTGATCCTTATCTACTCCCTAATTACTTTTCAGAGACATTACTAAGACTGTCAGTGTGGCATTGTCTGTTATTGCAGTAAGTAACAAGCTCATCTTTGCTTGACCAGCTGTTTATTTTGGCAGACATTTAGAAAGTCAGCAGTTGAAAAGCTGATGACGATGATAGTAACATTTATGCTTTTGTGTAGTTATTTATTTTCAGTGGCCATTTAAAGATTTAAAAGTTGCATTTTTACCTTTCATAAATTGGGAGTTTTCTATATCATTTTACAGGTGAGAAAACATGTTTCATGAAGTCAATGTCATATAAATAAGTGGCTAAGTTCAGCTAGAATTCCTACTTTTTAGATTTTCTCTCTAATGTTGCAACTATTATGTTTTTTCTTATAATAAGTATCCTCTGTCATAGGTTATTTTATATAATCATCTTCATCTTTTAAAATAATTTTAAAGAATGAAGCCAAAATAACCAAAGACCACATTCAGCTATATTATTGTTGGCAACATTCTTTGAATCCAGTGATTGTTTGAAGTTATCATCTATTTCTCAGCCAACATAGTCACAGACATAAATTTAATTTATTCCCTTTATTCTTACAACATACCAATATTTCAAAATTTTGGCAGGGAAAGGGTCACGAGGACCCCAAACTCCACCACTCTTTATCTTCATAAAGTATTTCCTTTTTTCACAATCCTAGTTAAAAGAATATAGTTGTCGTTGTCAAGTATTGAAAGAAACTTAGCTCATATAGTTCATCTCTTCTTTCATAATAATAAGTGTGCCAGGAAAGGTCACCTGCTTATTATGTGAAGACTACAAACAGTCTAAAACTTCTTATGCAAGACACAAGGACATACAAGAGGATGGGGCCTTCTTTAAAGAACTGGTTGCTGGACTTATCAGGAGATCACTTCATAGATTGGGTAGATGCCTGACCACTATAATTAATATATATACACAAATATATATATACGCATATATATATATATATATATATACACACACATATATGTATGTGTATATACATATATGTATATATATAATATAATATAATATAATATAATATAATAGTCACAGGATGTGGAGTACGGCATAGGAAATGCAGTCAAGGGTATTGTAAAAGCTATTATATATATATATATACTATGTCAGATGGATAGTAGACTAGGAGGACTTATCACTTTGTGAGGGGTGTAAATGTCTAATCATGTTGTTTTATATGACTGAAACTAATAAAAAAATAAAATTAAAAAAAAGTACAAGGTAAAGGTTCATGGAATTAAAAAAAAAAGTAGTTGCTCTGCACACATAAATATATGAAGGGGAAGAAACTTGTGAAATTCCTCTTTAGAAACACATGGACCTGAAGTCTTTGCTAAAATGTCTGTTTTGTTACAGCCTCAATTACCAAGTACTCGTTAACCTTCTAGAAAGCAGCATGTCAAATTCTATCACATAGTTTTTGTGACAAAGCAACTAATACATTTTACAAATGCTAATTAAAAAAAAAACAATTGGGCTGTATTTGTAGTGTTTTTTTTTCTGGTTCTTACCATAATTAATTCATCTGTACACAAAACCATCATAATGGTTGGTCATGAATTAACTAAATAAAGTCCTGAATGGCTCCATAGCAACCTTGTAGGAAAATATTTAATGATTGAAAAAGACATTTTACAGTTGATGGTCAAATATGGGTCCATTTTCAGTTCATACTCTGAAGCAAGAAGAGAGCTTTTAATATTCTCATTTTTATACTGCAGAGGGGAGAGAACTCAGCCACGTAAGAAAATTGCAGGTTTTGGTGAAAAAAATGAGCTGAAACAATGCTCTTAACTTAGAGTTGCAGATTTGGGTAGTCATTTCCAGGCAGTAGTTAACAAGGAAAATGAAAATGAAAGAATTCCACCGAGCGCTTTGAGCAAGTGCCTAATCAAAGGCAGTCTTCTTAATAAAAGCCAATAAACGTCCTAAAGCAAGCACCAGCCTAATTAGTCACCTCACCGGTTCTTGGAAAATAAGGAAGTGCTTCAAGTTGAATTTGCCTAATCCTCACCCTATCTCCACCATCTCTCTGGCTCAGCATTAGTATAAATTTCTACTGAGGCAGAATTGGACTCAGACACCAGAATTCACTAGTATGTATACAGAGGGTGCCAAAAAAATGTATTCACTTTTAAGAAAGGAAAAAAACTGTATTAAAATTGTAATAATATATACTGATAACAAAAGATGAATACAAGTCGTGTTTGACTTCTGCAATTACAAGAGGCAAGAGTGCTCAAAGTGGTTACTCTCAGTGTGATTTTAATACAGTTTTTCCCTTTCTTACAATGCATATACACTCTTGGGGGGAGATATATATATTCTTTGGATATATATGTGTAAATTATATGTACTCATGAAAAATTCATTTATTTAATCAAATTATAGTTTTACCATGGTAAATCTCTTACTGTAATTTTTTTTCATACAAAACAAAACCATGAGCTGATGTCTATCACCAGCCATTAAAGTTCCAGTTCCCAGAGTGAGCAAACTCCAAGAAAAGTTGTGCGGGATTCCTTCGTGTAGAAACTTATGTATTTTTTACTGCACATAATATGAATTATAATGTAACTCTCGGATACATCTCTACTTGTTTAAAATAGTGTGGTAACTATGACTGAATGATCCCATCATTAGCATTTTCACATTCCAAGCTGTTTTGTCTTCCAAAGTAAAATTTTCCATTTTATTTCTGAGAATTTTGCCAAAATCTAAGAACTTTCAAACTCGTGTCCTGCTGTGAGTACAACACATCAATTCTCGATGAATGGTTTTTGTATAGTCTGCTCATTCCCTTTAACCATTATAGTGCTTTCTGGCTCATATTATACCAATCCAACTCTTTCACATATTTTTAAGTTTATTATGTTCCAGTATCTCGTATGTATTGCCAAGGTGATCAGATTACTTTGATTGTCATGGGTGTCTATTATAAGCTCTCTGCAGACACAGAATCTAGCATGTTTAGAAAACAAAAGCTAATTGTTTTAAATATTTGGATTAAGGCAAAAATTAGCTGGGTAATCTCAGTACTCTTTTCCCCAAATTACCATAGTTAATTGAAAGAGCTAAAATATCTACAGAAATGTATATATCTAATGTCATGCATATCCTAGGTATCTTACCCCATACTTATAAAGAAACATTAATACTTAATATATGAATGGTTCCTTTGGCCTCTTTGTCTTCTTTCTATGAGATTAGTAAGTGAAGAATATAACTGATTAGTCACTACTTTTAACAAACTAGGGGGTCTTCAACAAATAACAGATGGAATGTCATTTAATACACATAAGATGTTAACAATCTAGCTGAGAAAGCAGGACACCTGCTGATTTAGAGTTAAAGTAATCCAATTGAAAGATGGAGAAATTGAAGCCCAAAAAAGTAAGTGACTTGACAAAATACCATTCTTAGTTAATGACCCAGAAAGAATAAAATTCCATGTCTTTCCCCAATATCTACATCCGATGCCACAATCCCAAATCTGGAGGTTTCTCTATACTTTTTTCTCCAATCTAATATTTCAATAAGTCACTCTGTAAACTCAGATTCCTTAGATACAGAGCCTAAGTTGGGGAACTTCATGCAAGTGATAACTTTAAGGATATTCAATCAGGAGAAACTTGCCAGAGATAGATACAGATAGAGAAAGAGATAGAGATAGAGAAAGATAGAGCGAGATAGAGCGAGATAGAGCGAGATAGAAAGGAAGTATTTGTCTGCTCCAGTTGCTAAAATATCACAGACTGGGGGGCTTAAACAACAGAAATTTATTTCCTCACAGTTCTGTAGTCCAAAAATCCAAGATCAAGGTGCTGGCACATTTAGTTTCTGGTGAGACCTCCCTTCCTTGTTGCAAACAGCTGGCTTCTCCTTGTGTGCGCACATGGCCTGTCCTCTGTCTGTGCTCAAAGAGGGAGTAGCCTCTGATGTCTCTTCCTCTTATAAGGACTCATGTTCTATCAGATTACAGAACGACCCTTATGCCTCATTTAACCTTAATTATCTCTCTAAAGGCCCTATCCTCAAATACAGTCAACTTGAGAGTTCATACTTCAACATAAGAATTTCAAGTCACATAGTTCAGTCCATAGCAGGAGGAAGACAAACAAGGACACAATTTTAGGTGAAGTCTAGGCTTAGTTTGATCCAGAGGGAAGTATAAATTGCACCACAGAATTGGTCTTGTTGAGGCTAGAGAACTAGGTGTTTGTACCAGTTCTCTCCCCACTCTTACCCCAAATACCATCAAATTGGCCACTCGTATTAGTAGATTATAGGGTGATATAAACTGCAAGATTGCTGCATTTATGCAAGGACAGTTCTTTCAAAGAGCTGGCAGCAACATAGGTGAGAATTATGAGATGGGCATACCAAAGCAGTAAGATCTCTAGGGATTTGAGTAGGGTCCAACAGAATCTGACAACTCACTAAATTTTCCACGGGTTTCACTTATTTAAATGCCACTTCCTTGGATCAGACCCCATCATTTCTCATCAGGATACTCTAATAATCTCTTAACTGGTTTTCCTGCTCCTAGTGTTTTCCTTCTCTATTTCATCCTTCTTGTTGTCAGAATGTATTTGAAACACAAATCTGACCATGTCACATCTAAGATCTGCCAGTGATATTCTTAAGAGAAACATCCAAATCTTTTTTTTTTAAGATTTTTATTGGGGAATTGGGGGAAGGGGAACAGACAAGTTGCTGCCCTTTTGTTCTTCAGTCTAGTTGTGGAGGACGTTGCTTCACTGGCCCAAGTTGGCACCATCATTGCGTTCTTCCCAGGCGAGGCAGATCAGTCTCCAGCTTCTGGACGGCCGCTCACTGCGGCTGCTGGCCGCTCACGCTGGCTGCTGGCTACACACGGTAGCATACGGCAACCCACTGCAGCAGGGGCTGCAGCCTAAGCTGTCGCCGGGGACTCATGGCAGCCCAGCTCCAGGTTGAGCTGTTGTTCAGCATCTTAGCTGTAGAGGGCAGTGTCACTGGCCCTCATATGTGGGATCCGAACCAGGGCCCTCTGGCGTCCCAAGCCAGCTCTTAACCAACGTGCCACTCGGCCAGCCCCAAAACATCCAACTCTTGATGTTACACCTAAGATTCTTCTTATCTGAATCTTCTCTACTTTTCCATCTTCACCCATTGCAATTTCCAGATCCAGATCCCATACTTAATTATTCTGAAAAAATTTATTTTTTTAACCCTCAGTTCATCTAAAATTTATGGACTAGTCACATGCAGTTTTATTCACTTGCATTGCCCATTAGTCCTTTTGTTCAACTGACTTTTTTTTTTTTAACTTTATTGGGAACAGTGTGTTTTTTCCAGGACTCATCAGCTTCAAATCAAGTTACTGTTTTCAATCTGGTTGTGAAGCGTGCTGCTCACTGGCCCATGTGGGAATTGAACTGGCAACCTTGGTGTTATGAGCCTGTGCTCTAACCACCTGAGCTAACCAGCTGCCCCTCAACTTTCTTGAACCTACTCTGTAAAGTACATAAAATGTCACCTATTCCAGGAAATCATTCACTCACCAAAACTCAGGCAGTTTTAGTTGCTTGAAGAACTATTTGAGCAGCACTCATTTATTAGAGTATTTCATATGACATTATAATTAGTTAGTTTACATATTTTATTTGTGGTAGAAACTACATGCGTTTAAAGCAGAAAAAATAACTTGTGTCAAATAACCAAAAAAGGGAATATAGCTATGAGTTGCAGTTCTTTTTTCCTCCCATTTTATTGAGGTATAATTGGTTTACAGTTCTGCATAAATTTAAGGTGTGCAGCATGTTTACTTGACTTACCACAATTAGTTTAGTTAGCATCCATCATCTCATATAGATGCAAAAATAAAAAATAAAAAATGTTTTTTTCTTGTCCTAAGAACTTTAAGATTTAGCTCTTAGCAACTTTCAAATATATCATACAGTAGTGTTAACTATAGTCATCATGTTGTATATTATATCCCCAGTTCTTAAAACTAAAAGTTGATTTTTTGAACACTTTCATTTAATACACCTATCTCCACCCTACCCCTTGTAACCACATATCTGATCTCTTCTTCTGTGAGCTTTGTGTTTTGTTTGCTTGCTTTTTACATTGCACATATAAATGAGATAATACAGTATTTGTCTTTGTCTGACTTCACTTAGCATAATGTCCCCAATTCCATCCATGTTGTTGAAAAGGGCAGGATTTCTGTAGTTTTAATGACTGAATAATATTAATATTCCATTGTGTGTATTTGTATGTATGTGTGTGTCATATTATCTTCATGCATTCATCAGTGAACACTTAGGTATTTTCCATGTCTTGATTATTGTAAATAATGCTGCAATAAACATGGGGATGCATTTATTTCCTTGATATATAGTGTTTTTGTTTTCCTTCAGATATGTACCCAGATGTAGTATTACAATATTAATGGTAATTTTATTTTTAATTTTTTGAAGTACCTCCATACTATTTTCTATACCAGCTATACCAATTTAGTCTCATCATTGGTGCACAAGGGTTCACTTTTCTGCCCATTCTTGCTAACATTTGTTATCTCTTATCTTTTTGATGACAGCCATTCTAATAGATTACCTGTAATATCTCATTGTGGTTTTGATTTGCATTTCCCTGATGATTAGTGATGTTAAGCACCTTTTCATATACCTGTTGGCCATTTGTATGTCTTTGGAAAAATATCTATTCAGGTCCTTTGCCCTTTTTTTAATTGAATTATTTCATTTTTCTTTTTTTTGGATTGAGTTGTATGATGTTTTCTAGAGATATATTTTGGATATTAATCCCTTATCAGATATGTGCTTTGCAACTTTTTCCCATTCTATAGGTTGTCCTTTCATTTTGTTGATCATTTATTTTGCCATGCAGAAACTTTTTAGTTTGATGTAGTCAAAATTGTTTAGTTTTTATTTTGTTGACTGTACTTGAAGTGTCAAAAGTAGTTACAAAGACCCATGCCAAGGAGTTTTGTCCCTGTGTTTTCTTCTAGGAGTTTTGTGATTTCAGGTCTTACATTTAAGTCTTTATTTCAAGTTAAACTTTGTAAGTGGTGTAAGACAGGAATCTAGCTAGCTTCATTCTTTTACATGTGAATATCCAATTTTCTTAGCACCATTTATTGAAGAGAGTATTTTTTCCATTGAGTATTCTTGATTCCCTTGTCAAATATTAGTTGCCCTTCTATGAATGTGATTATTTCTGGGCTGTCAGTTCTATTCCATTGATCTATGTGTTAGATTTTATACTAGTATCAAATTGTTTTGATTACTGTGCCTTTATAATACAGTTTGAACTCAGGAAGTATGACTCAAGCCAACTTGTGCCCCAAGTTCTCTAGCTGAAAGATGGCACTGGTGTTGCCTTGTGGATGATCACTTCAGCTTGCTGGACTACAGAGCTTCCAGGCATTCTGGCCAGGCTTTCAGGTTGGACAGGAGTTACACTTAACAGTGACTCAGCTCCCCTGCCTGTGTAGGGGGTCTCTTCGTTTGAGATTCCAAATCAAGCAGACCTGTGCCACCATCTTGGCTCTGTGGGTGAGCAAAGCTGCGGGTTGGGTACAGCCAGTAGGAACTCAGTTTTCCAAGATCTGAGTGCTGGTTGCTGCAAGGCCTTCCCTCCTTCTCTGTCACAATCAGCTCCCCAGTGTTAAAGCCTTAACAGATTCCCCCATAATCCTCATGGGGTGAAACTGGAGTGGGCAATCCCCAGAAGCAACACACAATGCTGAAGGAACTTGATGTCCATCCTTGGCTCTCTTTAACCACTGGAGCAGCTGTAGGTTTAGGGGAGGAGTCCTTTAGGTGTAGTGGTGCACTGGCCTGAGAGAGCAACAATGCGGTCAGCAGGCAGCAGCTCCTCTTACTCTTCTAACACAGTCTCAGTCTCTGCGATGCAGGGAGGTGTTTCAGCTTCACCCTCTTGTTCTAGGGTTTTCTCAGTGGGGTCCTGTCCATGAATAGCTGTTAATTGTTCTTCTTGTGAGGGGGAGTGACTTATGTTGCCATCTTGGTGATGTCACACCTTAACACAGTTCTCAAAAGCTAAGTCAAACCTAGATTTAATCTCATAGGTATTACCAAGCCAACATTGGTTATTGAGCACTGAGAAAAAAATAATGCAGTTTATTGATAGTTTACTTTAGGGAACTGTAAATTAAAACAATAGTGAAATACCACTACACAATTATTAAGACCATAATCCAAAGCACTGACAACACCAGTGCTAGCGAGGATGTAAAGGAGCAGGCACTCTTATTCACTCCTGATGCGAATACAAAATGGTACAACCACTTTGAAAGACAGTTTAGTTGTTTCTTACATAACTAAACCTACTCTTACCATATGATCCTGCAATTGTGTTCTTTGGTATTGACCCACATAAATTGACATCTTATTTTCACATAAAACCTGTACACAGATGCTTAGAGCAGCTTTATTCATAATTGCTAAAACTTGGAAGCAGCTAAGGTGTCCTTCAGTGGGTGTATGGATAAATAAACTGGTACATTCAGAAAATGGAATATTATTTAGTACTAAAATGAAATAAACAATGAAGCCATGAAAAGACATGGAAAAAAATTTAAACGTGTATTATACTAATAGAAAAAAACCCATTTGAAAAGGCCACACACTGTATGATTCCAACTCTATGATATTATGGAAGAGGCAAAACTATGGAGACAGTAAAATGATTAGTGATCATCTGGGGTTGGAGGGAGAGAGGAAAGAATAGGCAGAGCACAGAGGATTTTTAGGGCACAGAAACTACTCTGTATGATACTACCATAGATACACATTTGTCCAAATCCACACATTTGTCCAAACTCATAGAATGTACCAAAGCATTTACCCTAATGTAATGGACTCTGGATGATAATGACATGTCAGTGTAGGTTCATCAGTGGTAAAACTGTGGCATGGAGTGTCAATAATGAGGAAGAGTGTGCATGTATGGGTAAAGGGTTATATGGGAACTATCTATTCTTCCCACTCAATATTATGATGACCCCAAAAATGCTATAAAATAAAGTTTATTAATTAAAAAAAGTTAAGAGATAGAGAGATGTATACTATGCTAACACTAACAAAGAGAAAGAGCAGTTATATTAATTACAGATAAAGCCAACTTCAGAACAAGAAAACTTAACATCAATAAAGAGAGGCAGGGCCGGCCGAGTGGCACATTGGTTAAGAGTTGGCTTGGGACGCCAGCTCTGAACAGCAGGACCCCAGTTCGAATCCCATATGAGGGCCAGTGACACTGCCCTCTAGAGATAAGATGGTGAACAACAGCTCGACCTGGTGCTGGGCTGCTGTGAGTCCCTGGCGATGGCTAGGCTGCAGCCCCTGCTGCAGTGGGTTGTCATGGGCTACCGTGAGTGGCTGGCAGCCAGCGTGTGCAGCCGGCAGCTGGTGTGAGCTGCCCAGAGCCACTGTGAGTGGCCGTCCAGAGGCCGACGACCAATCTGCCTCACCCAGGAAGAGCACAATGATAATATCAACATGAGCCAGTGAAGCAACGTCCTCCACAACTAGACTGAAGAACAAAAGGACAGCAACTTGTCTTTTCCCCTTCCCCTAATTCCCCAGCACTGTTCCCCTACCCCTATTCCCCAATAAAAACAAAATCTTTAAAACTAACTAACTAAATAAATAAATAAATAAAAATAAATAGAGGCATTCCATAATGATAGAGGGATTCCATAATGATAATTATCTGAAAAACATAATCCATAACTTGTATGTACCTAACCATAGAATATAAAAAATTGAAGCAAAAACTGATAGAGCTTCAAGCAGAAATGACACACCCACTTTTATAGCTGAGATTTCAACTCCTCTCTTTTGGTAAAGGACAGATAAGTAGGCAGAAAATTAAGGAAAATAGAATTGACCTAAACAACACTCTCAGTTAACCTGATATGATTGGTATTTATAGAATACACCATCCAAAATAGCAGCATATGCATTCTTAAGCTCCCATGGAACATTCACCAAGATAGAAGATACTGGGCCACAAAACACAGCTTTTTTTTTTAATTGTGGAATTGGGGGCGGGGAACACTGTTGGGGAATTGGGGAGTGGGACCAGCCAAGTTGTTCTTCTTCAGTCTTAGTTGTGGAGGGTGCCAGTCACCATCTGGTGCCTGTCGCCAGCTCGTGGCCTCTAAGCTCAAGTTGCTGTGTTACAATCTTAGTTGTGGGTGGGCGTAGCCACCATCCCATGTGGGAGTCAAACCAGCAGCCTTGTTGTTAAGAGTGCACGCTCTACCTACTGAGCCATCCGGGAGGCAGCACAGCTCAAGGTGCTGGGTTCAGTATTAGCTGTGGGCGGGAATAGCCCACCATCGACCAGGCAGTGTTGTCGTTAGGAGCACATGCTCTCACCAGCTGAGCCATCCTGCCACCTGTTGGCAGCTCAGTGGCAGCTCAGCTCGTGCGCAGCGTCACTGGCCAATATGGGAGTCAAATCGGCAGCCCTGTTGCTCAGAGCTCACGTTCTTAAATTAAGCTAACTCTTAACCAACTGAGCCACACGCTGGCCCCACAAAACACATCTTAACATATTTAACAAAATAGAAGTTATATAAAGTATATTCAAAGACCACAATGGAAATAAACTGGAAATCAATAAGAGAAAGAGTGTTCAAAATCCCCAAATACTTAGAAATTTTACAACACATTTCTAAATAACACATAGGACAAAGTCTTAAGGGAAACTCAAAATATCTTATACTAAATGAAAATGAAAAAGATATTACCGATTTAAATTTGTGGGGTGTAGTGAAATTGCTGTTTAGAGAAATGTATAGCATTAAACATACATATAAGAAAAGAAGAAAGAAAAAAAAAAACAAACTCAGCTTTCACCTTAAGAAAACAGATAAAAAGTAAGCCTAATTATAAGAAAGAAAAATTACAGACCAATATTTTTCTTGAACAAAGATGCAAAAAACCTGAATAAGGTATTAGCAAGTCAAATCCACAAATGTGTAAAAAGAATTATATACCATGAAAAAGTAACTTTTATTTCAGGTTTGCAAGACTGGTTCAAAATTTGAAAATCAAACAGTATAATCAAATACATTGGCAGATTAAAGGTAAAAAATCATGATTACATCAATAATTCAGGAAAAGCATTTGACAAAATCCAACACCCATTCATAATAAAAACTCTGAACAAGCTAGGAATTGAGGGGAACTTCCTCAACTTGCTAAATAACATTTCAAAAAAGAAAACTATAGCTAAGGTTATACTTAATGGTAAGAAACTGGAAACTTTCCCCTTAAGATCGGCAAGGAGGCAAGGCTATCATTTTTTAACACCCTGTTCAAAAATAGCTTGGAAGTCCAAGTTAGTGCAATAAGATAAGAAAAATAGATTAAAAGATTACACACATTTGAAAGGATGAAATAATATTCTCAAGACCGTCTGTGTTGTCACAAATGGCAGTATTTCATCTTTTCTCATGGCTGAGTAATACTGCGTTGTATATATGTACCACATCTTCTTTATCTAATCATCTATCAAAGGACACTTCAGTTGTTTCCATGTGTTGGCCACTGAGGATAATGCTGCAGTGATTATAGGGATACACATATCTTTATGAATAAATGTTTTCAAAATTTCTAGGTAGATACCTAGAAGAACAATTACTGGGTCATATGGTAACTCCATTCTTAATTTTTTGAGGTGCCTCCATGCTGTTTTCTATAGTGGCTGTACCAATCTGCATTCCCACCAACAGTGTATGAGAATATTATGCTTAGTGAAATAAGTCAGATGGAAAAAGTCTAGAACCATATAACTTTACTCATATGTGGGATATAAAACTGAAAGCAACAAACAAATAAGACAAACAAAAACTCGTTGACACAGACAACAGTATGGTGGTTACCATAGGAAAAGGGGTGGGTTGGGGCAGGTAGAAAAGGGTAATGTGTGTCAAATATATGGTGACAGGAGGTTTGATTTTGGGTGCTGAACACACAATGCAACACAGTTCAGGGTGTTGGAGCATAACTCCCCAACTCTGAAGTGTGGATTGCACATAGTGACTTCCTTCTAAAGGGTACAGGACAGAAAGACAGAAAAAGCCAAAATTTTAGTGTGGAAACCTGACAAATACTGCTTTAGTCAGGAAATCAAGGTCAGCATCTGCAGTGTTATATTGTTAACCATAGTACTCGATATGCTCTGATAAAATGGCACTTTACCTTTGTGGTCTCCCTTCCAAACCCCCAAAATCCTATTCCAATTACAAAAACTGAAAATATAAAAGACAAATCCCAGAGCAAATGTAAAATAAACAAATAAACAACAACAAACAATCATCTTAATATTTCTTAAAACTCTAGTAAGTCTAGATGCCAAAAGTGGAAACCAAGGTTATGGATCCTGTATTTGTTTCAGAACTGTTCCCCTTGTTATTGGAAACTAAATAGTTAAGAGTTCCACAGTAATAAATAAATAAATAAATAAATAAATAAATAAATAAATATGTTGTTGTTTGTTTGTTTGTTTTACTTTATGCTAGTCATGATATATTTTTAGAGTTAGAAAACTGTTAACATAGAACACCAGTTATAGCTGTATTGATTGTTTAAATATCTACACTATAAAACAATCCATGTAATATACTTCCAGTTACATTTCTAGGGCATTAAAATGTTTAGAACATAATTTATATTAAATTACACAGAATTTTGAAGGATTTCACTTCTATTTGCTAGAATTCAATGAACTGTTGCTGTTTCAATGGCAGTCTGGGTGTAGTCTTCCATATGAGTTCTTTCTAGTATATGAAACACTTTACTACTGTATTGCACTAGTTTTAATTTTCTTTGCTGTTAAAAACAATGTTGTTTTTCATATTAGTAGTTTTCATTTCTTTTTATGTTATCATTTTTTTTTCCCAAAATGATTTAGCATAGTATAAAGATTTCTGCTTTAGGTTAACTTGTTCAGTTTAATCATATGCTTTAAGAAAAAAAATTTAAATAGCATTTTATAAAATGCATATTCCTTTGCTCCATAAATAATTTAAATACCGTTTTAACATTCCTGGAAATTGGTCTCTTTAAACTTCATTTGAATGTGTATTTATAGCATATTTTTATCACTTTTGAAGTGATACTTACAATACATTCTATTTCTGTGATGTTATTATAGATAACACTTAACTCTACCATATCATATTTAATCCTATTTTTATCTATAGTAAACCAGAAATATGATAATCTTGCTCAGGAATAACACTTTGAAAAATTAAAACAACTTAATAGACAGAAAATCCACAAAAATTACCTTCAATGATGGATACTACTCCCACATTTTCTTAAGCCTCTCATCTCTATATTTCAAATGAATTGCCAAGACTTTATAGAGGTTACCACTTATGCCAGTCAGCCTGTTTACTCAAAGAGTTACGGCTGTATTGCCAATCCTTTCCTGAATTGCTTAGGGTTTGAATTTAACATTAGACACTTCATAGTAAGCTACTTCTTAAGATCCCACTTTGACATAATATGGTCAACAGAAAAATCAGATTTTTAGGGCCTTAATATTACTAATTGAAACACGTTGGCTTGAATTCTATTTTTAAAAAGATGAAGGGAAAGATCTTCACTCTACCCACTTGAAACTTGTTAAGTCAATTGTTTCATACTCTGCTCTAATAAAAATATTTAGTGTGGTCCAGTAAATGAATTTTCTGTTCTTCCTGCCTAATATCCCCATGCCCAAAGCTTAAAACTAATTAAATGATGCCAGTAAGGCATTCTGAAAACTTTATTTAAAAACTATATATTATCGTTTCCTTTCTAACAAAGAGAGCAGAACTTTAAAAATATAATTAAAAAAAATACTCAGGAACAATTTTGTCTTAAAGATACTTTAATGCCCTCCACCTCCACCCCGAAGATGTTCACAACCTAATTCCAGGGAGCTGTGACTACATTACTTCACATTGTAAAGGCACTTTACAGATATGATTAAGTTAAAAATATTGAATTAAGGACTATTCCAGGTTATCCAAGAGGATCCAATATAATGACACAAGTCCTTAAAAGCTGAGAACATTTTCTGACTGTCGTTAGAAACTATGATTTTGCAAAAATGATCAGAAATATGAAATATTGGGGCTTTGTAGATGGTGGAAGGGAACCATGAGCTGTGGAATGTAAGATGTGTTTTAAAAGCTGGAAAGAACAAGGAAATTGGTTCTCTGCTTGAGCTTTAGAAAGGAACATGGCAGGCCAACATCTTGATTTTAGCCCGGTGCAACTCGTGTTGAATGTCTAAACTATAGGACTTTAAGATAATACATTTGTGCTGTATTAAGACATTAAGTATATGGTAATTTGTTAAATCAGCAGTAGAATAGTAAGACACAATCTAAAATAGAATCGATGGCTTTACACTCAAAATGTGTCCTCTTACACTGTTCTTTTATTTTTAGGGTATTCATATATCTTTGATAGCTAATTTCTCTGCTATATTGTAAATTTTATAAAGATAACACCAATTTGCTCACCAATTTTCCCATTTCACCTTAGATAAGTCATGTAATATTACAAGAATCTCATTTGCCTTATCATAGCTACAAGATATATGTTACCCATTTGAAGGCACGAGACTAAAAATAAATGTTTCTTGAAGTTTGTTTGTTTTTTTTTTAAAGGTTTTTATTGGGGAATTGGGGGATGGGAACAGCGCTGGGGAATTGGGGGAAGGGGAACAGACAAGTTGCTGTCCTTTTGTTCTTCAGTCTAGTTGTGGAGGACGTTGCTTCACTGGCCCAAGTTGACACCATCATTGCGCTCTTCCCGGGCGAGGCAGATCAGTCGCTGGCTTCTGGATGGCCACTCACTGCAGCTGCTGGCCTCTCACGCTGGCTGCTGGCTACACACGGTAGCCCATGGCAACCCATTGCAGCAGGGGCTGCAGGCTACTCTGTAGCCGGTGACTCATGGCAGCCCAGCTCCAGGTCGAGCTGTTGTTCAGCATCTTAGCTGTGGAGGGCAGTGTCACTGGCCCTCATATGTGGGATCCGAACCAGGGCCCTCTGGTGTCTCAAGCCAGCTCTTAACCATCGCTCTACTCAGCCAGCCCCTCTTGAAGTTTTTTAAAGCCTAAGATATTGTTTACATGTTAGGAAAATTTAGTGAAGTAAGAATGTGTGTTTCTGTATATCTCCCTATTCCCTATCCCTTTTCCTTACTTCTGAACAAATACTCAAGCCCCTTGCATTTTCTTCATTTCAGATGTTCTCTGTACAGCAGAAAACAGTAGTTGACTAAAGCCTTCTGTCTGACTTTTGTGGAGGTCTAAACTTATTGAGGGGGCTCTGCTGTGTTCTTATTGCCCTATCCTTGAGGTCAAGAGAGTAGGAAAGGTTAAAATTTCCAGACAACAAGTAAGTTGAAAATGGAGAGGTAGGATATGAGTGATGAGAGAGAGTAGAGATATGTCCACAAACCTGTGCCACTTCTTTGGGGGTGATAAGAGTTGGAGGGGAGGAGGGGGATGACTGTGCTATGTGGTTTCAGAGGCTAGATCATAGACACTGAGGTCCTGAGCTGTCTTCGAAGCAACAGAGCTATTAGACTAGAGGGTTTTACAGACTGTACAATGGGCATCTCAGCAGGAGCCAAGGTGGACTGCTGTTAATCACGGGTTCTTCCCTAATGGCATGGCTCTGTGTAGAATCCTAGAACTGCGGGATAAGTCTGGGGTAGCAGAGTGAATATTTCACCCCTCTGGCAGAAAAAAAGACTCAGAATTGGAATTAAATTGATAACTAGACAATAACAATATGTCTAAGAAAGCTGAAAAATTATATTAAAATCTAACATATTAAACTATACAAACATTTTATGTTCTCCTCAAATGCAGCATTTCAGCACTCAACTTGCACATATATCCATAACAACTCTGATGAAATGTATTCTAATGCTCTCATTTTCTTCAAAAGATTTGACTAAAATATACCTAAGGATCCAGTGAAATAAAATGGCTAGATTGTAGAAATCCATTACATAGAGTACATAGTTAAGGAATAAACAGGATGCTATCGTCAGGTTAACTTGTAAAAGTAAGAGGAGATATTATTCTGAGTACTGAACTCAAATCATCCTCCGAGACCAGTTACCAGGAATTCATGGCTGAGTACTTGAGTGTGAATTCTAAATCACGTGTGTGAGTAAAAACTAAACAAACTTTATTATTTTATTACTACATTCACCAAGAAATTTTAAGAAGGCTCACTGTCATGATCATTGGTAACCACAATTTATCACTGATACAAGACAGAAATAAACTGACCTGTCACATAATAAAAAATCTTAGTCCTGTAGGGCAACTCAATACATTGATTTTCCTGGACACTTCTTTCTGGCTGGGAAGATATTATACTCAGTTGTAAAATGGGGATACAAAATGAGTTATACTTGTAAGTAATTATTTTAACTTGTCTAGTGCATACAAAGTGAATGATGTTGGGCACTGTGGATAGATGATAGAATAGTTATAAAATACTGGCAAAATCTTATCTTAGTAAGGATGAAAATATGTTCGCAGCAGATGGGACATCATTGAAGAAAATGGTGCATAGATTATTTCTGCTAATTAGCAGTAATTCTAGGTATTTCTGCCAATCCAAACCTTTCCTAAAATTTTCTTCACCATTAATTACTTGCTAAATTTCCTCATTTAATTTCCTTGGCTTTAACTAAATTATACCACTTTTTGATTCTCTAGATTTCTTAAAGCAAGCAATTGCTTTAAAACACATTTGTAGAATTGCACTCATATTCAGCTCTGCCACAGTGGAAAATTAATGGTTGAACATAGGTACCTGCTCTGTGGGTTGATCCCTGCAGGTTCTGATTGACAGCTACAGTTCACTGAGATGCACGCCACCATTCTACATGTGTGGGTCCTGCAACTCTTCACGACTACCTCCAACCTCTCTGGCATTACACAAGATCTGAATGACAAACAGTAGTTTTAAATAAACTTCAGTAGGGGCATAACTCTAAATGCCTTCTTTAGTGAAACCCACTGGGTGAAAAATAAATTTGAATGGACATAAAATGGTAATTCCTGGATTGTGTACTAAATGTTTCTACTTATTGAGGTAAATCTACTACTTTAATATCTTTTGCTTTAGTCTTTCACTAAGAATTCTATTATGGAAATATTCTAACTTCCTTCACCCCCACTTTAAGCATGAGGCTGTATAATAAAGAAGTAAATTATGACTCATGTCTAATTATGCCTAATTTTTGGCAGTAAGCATTTTATTTTAAAAAGCCATTATTTAAGAGAAATCTTAGCAAATGGACATTTAATACTGTATCTAGTTCAACAAAAAGTCAAAGACATTTTAAAATCATAGAAAGTGCTTCAAAATTGTAAGAATGATATATATGTCAATGTGTATATTGATATGTAGGTTTCCTTCCTCATCAACATTTTCTTACACATGCCAGTAACTGTAAAATCTTGTATATTTTCTCTCTCCTCAAATCTCCAATAGCCTCCTCCCCTAAACTTCTGCTAGTTAATTTAACTGAAAACATCCTATTTTGTCACAATCAAATATACCAATGTTCCTTCCTTGGTTCCATTCCTATCCCATTTCTGCTCCCAGTATGTCTGACACGGGATTTCCTTTTCCCACTCAATATGATGGAAAGACCTCCAAGATTCAGTACACAGTGACAGCGGATCAACATATTTCTAATGTGTGACTTATTTAGACGTAATTAATGGTAGTTCAGGTAGTATAGTACTAAACTTGTACAGTCACTTTCATATCTATTTTTCTTGAGCCAAAAATAAAGAAAAATCAAGCCAGTGTACCATCTTGTAAAAGTCTCTTTCTGATGTCTCTTAAAAGTTTCCTCCAAATGTGTCTAGCAATAAAAACTCACAAACATACTTACACAATTCCCAAAATGCATGCCCTTTACAAACAAAAAACAAACCAACAAAGAAACAAAGGTACACACACACACACACACACACACACACACACACACACACACACACACACACATACANACACACACACACACACACACACACACACACACACACACACACACACACACACATACAGCTATTGAGGCCAGTCTGTCAGTCTAAACTAAAATCATTATTTGGAAAGAAACTGTTTTATAGCAAAACAATTTACACTCAGAATAACCTTTAATGCCTTTCATTATTAAAAACAGGACCTGCCCCTCTTTGTTGAGGATTATCTCAAAACTGATGAGTGGAATTGACATTTATTTAAATAAATTCACAAATGTATTTTTCATGAAATAGTGGCCCCACTCCCAAAAGCAAATCCATCTTTCCCTCTAAAATATAAGAAGTATTTTTATGTCACCAGATCATGACAAAGATGATGATAATAAAGATTATGATACAATGATAGCTGATACTTTACAAAATAGATCATTTTATTATCTATTTTATAAATTAAAAAAAAATACTGAAGCACAACTCTTGAATAGCACCAAGTCACACAGTGTACCATGACATTCATTAAATGATTGTTGGGCTATCAGTGGATTTATAAATGAATAGTTTGGCAAGCAAAATATTGAGCAACTTTTATGAACAATTATAGAACAGAATAAATATAGATAAAAGCTCTGAAGAGTCAAAGAGATTACTCCCAACCTTATCTTCTTATTCTACTTCTTCTTGTATTCCCATTTCCTATTATTTGCTTTGACACCTAAATATTTCATTCCCAAATATTCTTTTAAAAATTCAAAATTATTATAGAAGGAAAATTTCTCTAAATAATAAATTATGTTCCTAAATATAAGCAATAAGTTAGAAGTCACTACAGTTAGACAATTTTCACCTAAAGAGTTTATACTGGACAATTTCCTTTAGTCCATGAACCATGTAACTTTTACAATATTACTTGCATCTAAGCATCAGGACTAAAGCTCCAGAATGAAATTAATACTCAAAGTGAAAACTCACTCTTTTCACAATAAAATTCATAAGTGCAAACTATAACCAGGGGCTAAGATATTATTTATCAGCTATAGTTTTAAACCACATTACTTTATAGATATCACTCAACTATTTTATGTAATTCTACCTACTCTTTGAAAAAAATTAAAATCTTCTTTGTTTCTATAAATATAATAAAATGACATATTTGTAATCGTGTATACTATTTTCAAAGTTCCATTGCAGTTGAAAGGTTAATGTACAACTATTTATCACAAACAAAACACTAAATAGCAGATATTATTAATATTATTTGTCAACAGCCATGATACCCTTCATAGTTTCATTCTAAAATGAATTTGAAGTTTTCCCTCTCTTCCTTCTATGGCCCAGTGCAAGGAAGCCAATTCCTAGTTTTACAGGTAAATCATGAATAGCCTAAGAAGGTCATTTTGGTGACTCATTCCACTTGCCAGTGATTGGCTTAGTATGGGCATGTGATGCAATCCTAGCCAATGAGATAAATAAAAGGGTCTACCGAGAGATTGCTTGAAATTGCTTCTTTGATCATACAAAATTCAATAAGAAAGAGATAATCCTTCTGTTTCTGGCCGATATTGTTATATCTGTATTGTATGCCTGTAACTGTATTGTGATCTTGTAGGTATAGCAGCAGGCAGCCTGAGGAAAAATTCAGTACACTTCCTGTGGCAGGATGGAAAGATGGTAATAATTTGGGACTATGATGATGTGGTTATTCTGCTAAATTAACCCATTTTGGAGCATATTTTCCCTTGAATCCAGTTATATGAGAATGAATTCTTTATCATATGAGACTCTGGAGTTGGAATTTTCTTATTCTTGTGATCAAAACACTGGAATAGATACATATATAAATGCCTCCATCCCAAATTTTATATTTTATTTGAAATTTCTGTACATATTACCCTCTTAAGTTTTAAAATTTGATAAATTCTATGTTTAAATATGTAGATAAAAATCAATTTCAATTTATAATCCCAGATTCAGATTGACCATGCCAAAATATCAATTAAATACACACACACACACACACTTATGTGTATGTTTGTGTGTGTGTGTGTGTGTGTGTGTGTGTGTGTGTGTGATATTTTAGGAATCATTTTTAAAATATTGTTAGGATTACAAGTTTAATCAATGGTACTATAAGCTATAAAAATGTATTTACATGCTTCCAAAATATCTTCACATAGCATGTATAGTTAACCAAAAGGAAACTTTTCAGAGAAATGCATATAATATTACTGTCTATGAGAAGTCTAGTATTTTTGAGCATGGGAGAGGATCAGTTGTGGCCAATTCATGATATTTAGTATAAATATTTAGTAGTATTAAATAAATTGTGCTCATTTATTCTAAGGTATTATGTATACTCCTAACTTAGTAGTTAAGAAATGATCTGGGTTAACTATAGATTTGCAGTTGCTTTGTGACTGAGGGCAGATTATTTAACTCTTCTAAAGCTCATATATATAAAATTCCTTAGGTGGCTATCACAATATTTCTACTCAATTGTCTCTTGTGATGTCTAAATAGAAATTAACATTTAGCACATGAATCATATATGATACACAATAAATATAAGTTATTTTGAAATGCATATTGGCAAAGAAATTATAAATCTGGTCCCTTTTTGCATGAGACACTTGTAATAAAAAAATGTTTCCTACAGAGTTTTCGTTTCTGATTTCTTTTACTTATAGAGTCAATGACATCCAATTTAGTTTGTGGCTTTTATAAATTATTTTGCTTTCATATCACGTAGTATTCAGGTGAAGTGAAAATCTATGTATACACACACAAAAAATTATCACTCAATTTAACTGCTGAGGATTCATAAAATCTTATGTGAAAAGTATAATTTAGGCGTTCCGAAATTTTCAATGTTGAAATAGTGAAACTACAAATACTTCTAATCATGATGGGAGATTCTGGAAGAGAATTTGACCTTCATTCAACTTTTTATTTGCTTTCTCCTTAAAACTTTACATAAGTAGAACCTTTCTTCTGGTAAAGTTGATTACTTTTAGGTAAATTGCATCTGGGATGAAAGAATAATAAATACTGGGTAGAAAGCCATAGTTTTGAGTATACTTGATTTCAGTGACCCTTGTAACTGGCCTGTCCTTTGCTGGAACCTGAAAACCATACCCATGGAACTATTACAAGAGACATTAGTTCCTGTGGGGGATTAAGTATTCACCCAGGTGATTTCTACACCTCCTCAGTATAAGTCTCCTCTCATTCCCTCATCCATAACCAAAGAGAATAGCTCCTGATGCTATATGAATTACTTCAAGGACATCCACATAGTAGAATATGCTTCACCTCCCTACTGGAAAATTATATTTTCTGACCTAAATTATTCTTAAGTAAATCTACTGCCAAACATGATCTATGGCACTTTGTGAATCTGAATACTTAGTGGACCCTAAGAGGATTCTCATGGGCATTTCAGTGTGATACTACAGATATGTTTCTTAAAAAAATCATAATAATTTCTTTACCAGAGGAAATCTTAATAACATCTCTAACATGAAAATACAATTTTCAATTAAATAAATATGTACTGGATGCTATTTATTTCTAAATTATTCCACTAAGAACTAAAAAGCTACATAAAGAACAAAAGCAGACTTCCATTTTTCAAGTTACAAAATGTTATAAGAAGTTGTGGCCCCCTATTGTTAAAAAAAGTGTAAATAGATAAATTACTAAATCATAGTTACTTTTAAACCCATCAGAAGGCTGATGGTGAATTGGATTGAATAATGGATTGGATGATGCCCACCCACATTGGTGAAGGCAGATCTCCTTTAGTCAGTCTCCTGATTCAAATGCTAATTTCTCCTAGAAACACTTTTACAAATATACCAAGGAATAATTTTTTATTAGCTAGTTGGGCATCTCTTAGCCTAGCCGAGTTGACACAAAAATTAATCATCACAGTGTACCATATGCATACACAGATAAAAAAATGTTTAGCAGAAACATGAAAACTATTAAAAAAAATCAAATGGAAATGCTAATAATAAATACCTATATAAATACAGTATAAAAAATTAAGAATTCACTTAATGTTCTCAAAATGATCATTTGATCCTCTATTGGACTCAGCAGAAGAAAGAATATTGAAACTAAAGATAGCCTAAACTGAAATATACGTACATAAAAGGTGAAAAGTATATATATCAGACTGCCTGGAAATATTCAGAGCAATATTAAGTGTGTGTGTGTGTGTGTGTGTGTGTGTGTGTGTGTGTGTGTGTATGTGTATGATTATTTGTAGTACATGATAAAAAGAGAAAATAGGGCAGAAAATTATTTGAGGAAACAATGAACAAAAATTTCCCAAAGCACATGAAAAATATCACAGAGAACCGAGAGATTAAAATATCTAAATTTGGAAAAATGCAAATTAAACTTGCTCAAATCCAAAGACACAGAGAATATCTTAAAGCATTTAGAGCTCAGTGCAAGACACATCAAACAGAGGGAAACAACAATAAAAATGACATCTATTTCTCATCAGAAATAATGAAGGCCAGGAAACAAAATGCATTTTTAAAATGTTAAAATGAAATAAAATATGCCTTTGAAGGGTTAAAAATGGGGAGGGGGTGAATAAACCCATCTACTTACAATTCTATATTAGTGAAAATATCATGTAGATATAAGGACAAAATAATATTTTCAGAGAGACAAAAGCTGAGAGACTTCATCTCCAGCAGACCTGCACTACCAGATGCTGGAAGCTCTTCAAACTGAAAGAAATAACTATAGATAGAAATTTGCTGCAGGAAAAACTAAAAAGGTAAATATCAGATAATTACAAAATACCTTCTAAAAGTAACCTTAATCACAATTCATGACTACATGTGTATGTATATCACTAGTGACTATTTTAAGAAAATTATATTAATATGTCATAGGATTATTACCTATTTAGAAAAAATATATAATGATAAATAAGAGCTCAAAGTGAAAGAGGAGAGAAATGGAACTCTACTATTGTAAGGTTCTTGCAGTGTTTATAAAGTTAGTTTAATAATATTATTTGAAAATATGCTATGAAGTTACCATGCTGACTGGACTCTCTAGGGCAATCTCTAAAATAATCCAAATATCTTTAACTAAAAAGCCATAAAAGATATAAAACTGATATAAATTGAAATACTAAAAAATATATTTGATTAAAAATTGTTGGCAAGATATAAGAAACAGGAAAAATAACAACAGTTGAAGAATATAGAAGACACAATGCTAATATAGTAGATTTAAATCCAGGCATACAAGCACTTACATTACATGTAAATGGACTAAACACATTTAAAGACAGAGATTGTCAAGTTGTATTTTAAAAATAATAAGATGCTGTTTAGAAGAACTACATTCAAAATTAAGGTACCAAACCAGTTAAAAGTAATGGTAGAAAACTACATTCTATGCAAATAACATATGAACACCTGTGTGCCTATGTTAATGTCAACTTAAGTAAACTTGAAGGCAATGGGATGTATTAGAGGTAAAGTGGTATATTTTGTAAGATAGGTGAGTGAACTTTATCTAAAAAGTCATAACCATCTTTAAGTATGTATGAACCTGAATACAGAACTTCAAAATATAGGAGTAGACACAAATGACAGAAATATAGAAAAATTGTAAAAAATCCAGTCATATTTGAAAATTTTAAAAAAGAACAAGATATGGTTACTACTCTCAAGAAATCTTCAATTTGGTAACAGAAGTAATTCACCTCAGACTATGATGGTATATCATACGGTAATAGAATTTACCATAGTGGTAAACCAGAGTGCTATGAGGAGACAGAAAAATAGTTAAACTCAATTACATTTCAGTTGGGTGGATATGAGGATGAGTGTTCTAGATGAAGACAGTATTGGCAGTAGCCAAGACACATGGTAAAAAGAAGTTCAGAATGTTTTCACAGCTTTACCACTGCTTTGATTTGCCTGGAGAATAGTGTTTGAAAAGGAGTGGAATTAGAGCTGAAAAACATATTGCAACCAAATATATCAGTTTCATAAGAAACCACACATTTATAGTTTGCTTTTCAATTTGCAGGAACATAATTATGAAAATTACAACTTGCAAATTTCTTTTACTTCAAAAAAATAATGTTCTATGCTCATGCAAAATAAAATTGAAGTTATAAAAGGGATACAATTATGCAAAATGTTGAAAATGAAAATATACCTTCTAGAGTCCATATAATAAAACACTTCAGAGGTATTGTTAGACCATTGAAGAAAACTTCTGTAGAACTGGAGATTGTGATAATTTGATTACTAAGTGTTTTCATATTCTATCAAATCTTCTGTATTCATCTGTGCAACAACTTACATTTCCAATTACTGATGTTAACAAGTAACTTGATTTAATCAGAGTTTAAAGAAATGTGAAAATCAGAGTTTAAAGAAATGTGAAAATCAGAAAATGAGTCCTGCTAACCTAAGGCTACAAACTAAGAAAAAAAAATGAGGCCTGCTAACATAAGGCTACAAACTAGGAAGAAAAATTGCCATATTTTGTTAAATCTGGAAGAAATAGCAAGAAGACACTGAAAGGTGGTACATAATTCCTGTTTTCAAGCACGACAGAAATTTTCCCCAGAAGTGTCATAGTGCTGAGTGTCAAATTCAGTGGCTAAGGTTTTGGGATCTAGTATTACATGGGAACAACAGCAAAAACCTATATTTTCCTATAGCTATTGAGGTCATACCCACCCACCACATGAGTACAAGTGAGTTGAAGCTTGATGGAGAAATCTTCTTATATTCCATTATTATTATTATTAATTTTTGCCATTGTCATTATTATTATCACTAGCCGTACTTAACCTCCAATCAGAGAAGAGTATTAGAAATGAGAGAAGGATGGGAAAAGAAGTGTTAGCTCCAACTGAGATTATGTTGATTACGTGACTTCACTAGGGACTTTCTCATCTCCCAAACAATAAAAATTACACAGAAAGATGCCAACAAAGCAGAGACAAAACAGAGTTGGTAAAAGGACATTAGAATCTGAAAATCCATTGGAGGCTGTGCCTTAAATCCGTTCCTCCTTCCAAATCTATACAATTCTTAAATCAACTTTAGTTTGAATATAACAACCCCTTTCCAAAAATGAGTAATATCTACAAAGGATGCAACATGGCCTTTGTATACAAGATTTTACAAAGGGAGCTAAGCAAATTCAGAAGACATTTCACAAATATCTGTTCTGTGCCAAAGACTGCACTGTACTGGATATATACAGAAGTATATAAGATATAATAAAGATTCTTACAAGCTATGCTATAAGAATTAATATTTATATCTTGGGCAATTGATAATTGGCTTTCAGCAAAATAATCAGTTTATAACATTGAAGTGTTTAGATAAATATTGACAGAGAATAAAGGCATGTAAACCTGTGCCAGAATACCCAGATGGTACTGAATAAGTGTATAATCTATGCTAGTAGCATGAGAAAAAGAGAAACTTTTAGGGAAATGGAAAACAAAAATGTATTCAGTAAATATTATGGGCTAATTTCTTCACATGTTACCTTAAGTAATTCTTATAACATCCTACTAGTTAGAGGTTATTTCCATTGTATCAATAAGGGAGTTGAGATACTAGGATGTTATTTGTCCTGTTCAAGACCACACAAGTTGTACATGGAGAAACCAAGATTTGAAACTAACCTTAATGAGTCTCTAAAACCATTGTAACACTCTTGAATAAAGAGATGTATTTTTGAAGTAAATTGAATTTTTCCTCTGATTTTATTTGAGGTTTGAGGAAGAGACAAAAGAGGAAGTTAACTGTATAATTGTTATGGTGGGTATTGTGCCATTTACCAAGATAGAGGCTTGCAGGGAGAAGAGTATGTTTGAGAGTAAAAAAAAAAAAAAAATCATGTTTGTATAGAGTAAGCTTGAGGTGTTCACAGAGCTTGAAAATGAAGATTTCAAAATTATGTTAAAAATATATGCATGACATTTAGGAAAGATGTTATCAGAGCTTCTAGAAGGTGAGATTATATTTGGTCTACCTTTGTTTATATAACTAGTTCCTTACCCATTAATAGAAGTTAGGACAATATTTGAGAATTCATCATAGAAAAAGTGCTACATACCTTATTGCTGAATATCACTATGGTCACCATCTAAGTACTCCCTTTGGGAAGCTATGCACTGATGCTGGTGCCTAGTCCATGCTTCAAAGCAATTTTGGAACTCTTTTTCTGGAATGGCCATCAGAGCTGTCGTTGTATTACCCTTGATGTCCTGAATGTCATCAAAATGTCTTCCTTTCAATAGTTCCTTTATCTTCAGGTAGAGAAAGGAGTCATTGGGGGCCAGATCAGGTGAGTAGGGAGGGTGTTCCAATACAGTTATTTGTTCACTGGCTAAAAATCCCCTCACAGACAGTGCTGTTTGAGCTGGTGCATTGTCGTGATGCAAGAGCCATGAATTGTTGGTGAAAAGTTTAGGTCATTTAACTTTTTCACGCAGTTTTTCATCACTTCCAAATAGTAAACTTGGTTAACTATTTGACCAGTTGGTACATAATCAATTATGAATCATATTCATAATCAATAATTTATCTGATGTCATAAAAAGTTTAGCAACATCATTGCAACAAGTTCATGAACTTAATTGTCAGACCTCGTATAATTTGATGATCTTGAACTCTTCGAAATTGATGAGAATGTCTATAAACAGAAAAAAAAATGTAAGAGGCTTAGAACAGAAGGGCTCAGGACAGAGAACTCAACAGAAACTAACATTGGGGAACTTCCAATTTGAGGAACAAGAATGCTTTTACATGCTACCATGCTGGGGACCCCCAGCTCCAGGACAGCAGAAGGTCTCATTGAAGACCTCATCCTGTGTGTTTCTTCATTTGGCTGTTAGAGAGGATCCAGCATCGCAGAGTAAAGAAATGCTGTATTTGCCTCCTCCCATAACCACATTGAAATTACAGCTAAATTATAAAACAATCCAACTGGAGAACCTGAAATCTAGCAGAACAGAAGTTTTATAAATAAAAAGTATAAAGACAAAGCAACAACAGGATTGGTAGGAAAGTCAGAAATGCAGAATGGGCAACCCCATATTTGTGTATAGCAGTTGAAAATCAGGAGGGCTATCTCAGCCAGGGAGATCCCCTTTGGAGGAGCGAGGGACCTCAGCCCCACTTCATGCTCCCCAGCCTTGAGTACCAGTGCTGAAAAGAAAAGTCCCGACAACATTTGGGTGTGAAAAACAGTGGGGATTCCAACTGTTTGACTGGGACAGAAGGCTGCAGGAAGCCCAGATGTCTCCTTAAAGGGCCTGCACACAAACTCACTTGCTCACAGGCACTCACCCAGGGCTCTGGCAGAGGGACAGTGTTTTGAGAGGCATCATAGACATACAGGGAGAGGCTGAGTTGTGTGGCTTCACAGTGAGAAATAGAGGGTAGTTCATTTTTCCCTTTATAGACCCCTTCTCCCAAGCAGCCAGCAGTTGGGTACCATCTTTACCGTGTTGAAAATCCCACACACACAACCAAATGTGAGTCTGAATTGGCCTGGTGAACATTACTCTCTCCATCCACTCGCTCCACCTTGGTTAGTCTCTACAGCCATGCCCCACCCTACTCACTCAACAACTGAGGCACTTTCTGGGTGAGCAGCCAGCTCGGCCTGCATTGCACTCTTTCTTGGACAACTCTCAGGGGTCTGTGGATCCCAGGCAGATGGTGGCTGGTTTTGGTGTGTTCTGAGGCTTTTGCTGAGTAACTCCAGTCTCAGCATTGCCATCAAACCAGAATCTACATTAACCTGGTAAACACACATTCCACCCTGGTGACTCCATGATACCCTACCTCATCCAACTCACATACTGTACGAGCCTCTGTCAGCAGCTGAGCCTTAAGGGAGCTAGCTGGCAGGCAGCAGCAGGCCTCAGAGTGTCCTGGGCTTTTTATGGAGATACCCAGGCCCCGTAGTGGTGGCAGTTATCCTCCATTTATAACGTGGCCTCTTTCATGGACCTCAGGTCCAGCACACACAGCAATCAACCATGGATATCTTTGTAGCTCCTACCATGTAGTCCCTGGCCAGTCACAGGCAGTAGCTGACCTGGGCCTGCACTGGAGTTCCTCCCAAGAAGCCCCAGAACCAATATAGCTGGAGGTAAGCTTCAGACCACAGCAGAGCACCTGCTAATTTGCCCTACAAGTGGAACACCCACAGGGTGGTCTCAGCAGGCACCAGAGCTGACTGGGGCAAACCTTGCTCCATGGGGTAACCCCCCCCACACACACAGCAGCCCATAAGCTGCGGATGTGACCAAACCCCATAGTCAGTCAGGGTGAGGGTTAATCTCATGCACTGATGTGCACATAGCAATCAGGGCTCAACTATAACAAGAGGGCACACACAACCCATGCAAGGGACATACCTAGAGCACTCAGTCTACGTGACCAGAGAGACTGTACCACTTGGTCCCACAGGGCACCTACTACATAAGCCACCCGGCCAACACTGGGAGACATAACAGATCTACCTAATACATAGAAACAATCAGAGAGGCAGCCAAAATGGGGATGAAAGAAATATGTCCCAAATGAAAGAACAGAAGAAAACTCCAGAAGAAGAACTACATAAAATGGAGGTGAGCAACCTGCCAGACACAGAGTTCAAAACAATGGTTATAAGGATGTTCAAGGAACTTAGTGAGAACTCCAACAAAAAGATAGCAAGCATAAAAAATGACATAGAAACCATAAAAAAGAGCCAGTTAGAACTGAAGAATATAATAACTGAAATTAAGAATACACAAGAAGGAATCACCATCAGACTAGATGAAGCAGAGGATCAAATCAGCAATTTAGAAGACAAGGTAGCAGTACATAAAAAAAAATGAGAATAGTTTAAGAGACTGCTGGGACAACATCAAGCATAACATTTGCATCATAGGGGTACCAGGAGAAGAGAGAAAGCAAGGACTGAGAACCTATTTGAAGAAATAATGACTGAAACTTCCCTAACCCAGTTAGGAAATAGACATACAAGTCCAAGAAGTGCAGAGAACCCCAAACAAGGTGAACCCAAATAGTTCCACACCAAGACACATTATAATTAAAATGGCAAAGGTTAAAGACAAAAAAAGAATCCTAAAAGCAGAAAAAGAAAGGCAACTAGTTACTTACTTACGAGGAAGTTCCCACAAGATTGTCAGTTGATTTCTCAATAGAAACTTTGCAGGCCAGAATAGATTGGAATGAAATATTCAAAGTGATAAAAAGCTGGGACCTACAAACAAGATGACTCTACCCAGGAAGGCTAGCATTTAAAATTAAATGAGAGAGGGCACATTGGTTAAGAGTTGGCTTGAGACTGCCAGCTCTGAGCAGCAGGGCCACGTGAGGGCCAGTGATGCCGCGCCTTCTAAAGCTAAGATGGTGAACAACAACTTGACCTGGAGTTGGGCTGCTGTGAGTTGCCGGTGATGTCGTAGACTGCAGCGGGGCTGCAGTGGGCTGCCATGAGCTACCATGAGTGGCCGGCAACCAGTGTGAGCATCTGGCAGCTGGCATGAGCTGCCCTTAGCCACCTTGAGTGGCCGTCCGGTGGCTGGTGACTGATTGCCTCACCTGGGAAGAGTGCAATGATAATACCAATATGGGCCAGTGAAGCGAAGTCCTCCACAACTAGACTGAAGAAAAAAAGGACAGCAAATTTTCTGTTCCCCTTCCCCAATTCCCCAGTAAAATCCTTAAAATAAATAAATAGATGAATAAATAAATGAATAAATAAATAAATAAATAAATAAAATGAAATAAAATTAAGTGAGACATAAAGAGTTTCTCAGGCAAGCTAAAGGAATTCATCACCACCAAACCAGTGTAACAAGAAATGTTAGAGACTTCTTTAAGAAGAAGGAGAGAAAAACATAAAGATGAATAATATAATGGCAATAACTATGAATCTTTCAACAGTCATTTTACATGTAAATGGATTAAATGCTCCTAAGAAAAAAAGTCATAGGGAGCTGAGTGGATAAAAAAACAAGACCCACACATATGCTGTCTAGTGACCAACTTCAGATTGAAAGACACACACAGATTGAAAGTAATGGGATAAAAAATATATTTCATGCAAATGAAAACAAACAACAAAAAAAGCCAGAGTAGAAATACTTATATCAGGCAAAGTAGACTTTTAAAAAAATCTATAATAAGATACAAAGAGGGACATTACATAATAATAAATAGATCAATTCATCAGTTCAACAATTTACAATCCTTGTAAACATCTATGCACTCAACATAGTAGTACCTAAATATATAAAGCAAATATTGACCAACATGAAGGGAGAGATCGACAGTAATACAATCATAGTAGGAGACTTTAACAACCCATTGAACCTAAGATCATCCAGGCAGAAAATCCTCAAGGAAACAATGGCCTTAAATGACACACTAGGACAGATGGATTTAATTGATATTTTTAAAGCATTTTACCCCAATGCAGCAATACAGAGGGTGCCAAAAAATGTATACACATTTTAAGAAAGGAAAACTGTATTAACATTGTAATACTTAATATATACCAATAACAAAAGATGACTACAAGTCATGTTTGACTTTGGTAATTACAAGAGGTGCTCAAAGTAGTTACCATCAGTGTCCAGACACTTCTAATTACGGTGAACTATTGCTTAAGCAACCTTGACCAAAGTGTCCACTTGTATACTTTTTTTGGCAGCCCTGCTATACACATTTTTTTCAAGTGCACATGGAATGCTTTCCAAGATAGACCAATATTAGGTCACAAACAAGTCTGAATAAATTTAAGAAAATTGAAATCATATCAAGCGTCTTCTCTGACCACAAGGTATGAAACTAAAAATCAATTACAAGACAAAAACTGAAAAATACACAAACACATGGAGACTAAATAACATGCTACTAAATAATGAATGGGTCAACAATGAGATCAGGAAGAAATAAAATGATACTTTGTGACAAAAGAAAATGAAAATACAATGACCCAAAATCTATGGGGCACAACAAAGGCAGTCCTAAGAGCATTTTTATAGCAGTACAGGCCTACCTCAAGAAACAAGAAACATTTCAAACGACCTAACCTTACACTTAAAGTAACTAGAAAAAGAACAGCAAAGACCATAGTGAGTAGAAGGAAAGAAATAATAAAGATAAGACCACATATAAACAAATAGGGTTAAAAAATAAAAAGATCAATGAAAGGAAGAACTGGATCATTGAAAAGATAAACTAAATTAATAAACCTTTAGCCAGACTCATCAAGGAAAAAAGAGATAGGATCCAAATAAGTAAAATCAGAAATGAGAGAAACGTTACAGCAGACACCACAGAAATACAAAGGATTCTGAGACAATATTATGAACAATTATATGTCAACAAATTAGACAATCTGGAAGAAATGGATAAATTCCTAGAAACATACAATCTTCCAAGCCTGAATCCAAAAGAAACAGAAAATCTGACCCAACCTATGACTACTAACAAAATTGAATAGTAATAAAAATACTCCCAACAAAAAAAAAGACCTGAACTGGGTGGCTTCACAAGTGAATATTACCAAACATTCAAAGGAGAATTAACACCTATCATTCTCAAACTACAGTAAGTCCCCGACTTAGGAACATTCGAGTTGCGAACTTTCACAGATATGGACAGACCTCGCATTACAAACATTCGTAGATGTGAAAAAATCGCGGAAGTAGCTCATATGTGTGAGCTCAGGTGTGGGCCAAATTCTATCTTGCCTTCCATCTCCTATTGCTGATGATCCTTCAGCTCCACCATCTCCCACTTACCCTCCCTCATCCATTTAATAATACTCTTCTTTTCAGTTCACTCCATGCAATCGCCTATAGGCCAGTTGTTATACTGTACTGTACCACCATTTTAAGGTAACTGTAAAAGTAAAAGTAGTTTATTTACAGTATTTTTGTGTGTGTTTAGTTTTTTATGCTTTACATTGTATATTTGTCTCAAAGGTGTATAAGACTCACTTTGTCGGACTTATGAATGAATCTGACTTACGAAAGTTCTCCCAGAATGGAACTCGTTCGTAAGTCAGGGACTTACTGTATTCCAAAGAAATTCTAGAGGAGAGAAAGCACCCGAGCTCATTTTATGAGGTTACAATTACGCAGATTCCAAAAACAGACAAAAACATTACAAAAAAAAAGAAAATTATTGACCTGTATCCTGATGAACATAGATGCAAAAATCCTCAAAAAAATATTAGCAAATCAAATTTAGCAATACATTACAAAGATCAAGTGGGATTTATTCCTGGAATGCAAGGTTGGGTCAGTGTCTGCAAATTGATTAGCCTGATAAAACACATAAACAAAAAATATAAAAATTATATGATCATAACAGTAGATGCAGAAAAATTGAGAAAATACAGCATCCACTTATGATAAAAACTCTGATCAAAGAGGAAATACAGGGAACATATCTCAACATAATTAAGGCCATATGTGACAAACCCGCAGCTAACCTCATACTCACTGGGGAATAGCCAAATCATTTTCCTTAAGATCAGAAAAAAGACAAAGATGCCCACCATCATCACTTTTATTAAACATTTTTGGAAGTTCTAGTCACAGCAATTAGATAAGAAAAAGAAATAGAAGTCACCCAAATTAGGAAGGAAGTAGTAAAACTGTCATTATTTGCAGATAACGTGATACTATATAGAGAGAACCCAAAATATTCCACCAAAAAACTATTAGATCTAATACATGAATTCAATAAAGTAGAAAAATATAAAATTAATATTCAGAAATCCATTGCATTTTTATAAATGAGTAATGAACTGTCAGAAAGGGAAATTAAGTAAACAATCCATGTACACTTGCATCAAAAAAATAAATAAATGAAATACCTAGTAATATATTTTACCAAGGAGGTAAAATACATATACTTGGAAAACTATAAGACACTGAAGAAAAAAATTGAAGAAGATACAAATAAATAGAAGCATATGCAGTGGTCCTGGACAGGAAGAATTAATATAGTTAAAATGTCCATGTTATCCAAAGCAATCTGTAGATTCAATGCAATCCCTATCAAATTACCAATGGCATTTTTCACAGAAGTAGAAAAAAAAAATCCTATAATTTCTATGAAACCACAAAAGACACCAAATAGCCACAACAATCTTGAGAAAAAAAGAACAAAATTTGAGGTATCATACTACCTGATCTCAAACTATACTACAAGGCTATAGTAATCAAAACAGCATAATACTGACATAGAAACATATACTTAGATCAGTGGAACAGGATAGAGAACCCAGAAATAAACCCATGCCTGTATGGTCATTTAATCTATGACAAAGAAGGAAAGAACATACAGTGGGGTAAAGACTGTCTATTCAATAAATGGTATTTGGAAAACTGGGGAGATACATTCAAAAATATGAAACTGGACCACCTTCTTATACCATATACAATAAACTCAAAATGGATTAAATACTTAAATGTAAGACCCCAAACTATAGGAAGAAGAAAATATAGGCACTAAACTCTCTGACATTGCTCTTAGTAATATTTTTTCTGATGTATTTTCTCAAGCAAGGAAAACAAAAGAAAAAAATAAACAAGTGGGACTACATCAAACTAAAAAGTTTTTGCACAGTGAAGGAAACCATCAGGAAAATGAAAAGACAGCCTACTGAATGGGAGAAGATATTTGCCAATGATATATCTGATTAGGCATTAATGTTCAAAATTTGTAAAGAACTCATACAATGCAACACCAAAATATCCAAACAATCCAATTAAACTATAGGCAGAGGACCTGAATAGATATTTCTCCAAAGAGGACATACAGTTAGCCAATAGACACATGAAAAGATGTTCAACATCACTAATGATCAGAGAAATGCAAGTTAAAACCACAATGAGATATCACCTCACACCTGTCAGGATGGCTACCATTAATAAGTCAAAAAGCAAAAAGCGTTGGCAAGGATGTGGAGAAAAGGGAACCCTCAAATACTGTTGGTGGGATTATTATTATCAATTGTTGCAGCTACTATGGAAAATGGTTTGGAGGTTCCTCAAAAAATTAGAACTACCCTATGACCAAACAAATCCACTTCTGGATATTTATCTGAAGATATCCAAAATACTGTTTCAAAAAGATGTATGCACCCTTATGTTCATCGCAGCATTATTCACAATAGCCAAGATATGGAAGCAACCCAGTGCCCATCAATAGATGATTAGCTGAAGAATAGGTGATACATTGAGTATATACAATAGAATATTACTTGATGTAGTTGGCAGAATAGAGAAAGTCGTTGCAATGGAGAGGAGGGTTAGGGATTATAAGACTAATGTAAGTTATCAGTCCAAAGAAAATATTTTCAATTATTGAGTCCTGGCTCTGAATGCACTTGAGTTGTAAAGAGTCCTCACTTTTTAGAGTACACAGACATTTGAGACTTATGCAATGTGGAATGTAACTGAAGTGAATTATTTCTGCAGAAAATAATTTGCTCTTAGAAATAGCTGTGACTAAATGAATTTGTGGTTCATGAGACAACAGAGATATTTATTTAAATCTAATTTCCTCTTTTGAATTAAAATAAATACTTCATATAATTGCAGATGCTCCTGAACTTATGATGGGGTTACATCCCGATGAACCACTATAAGTTGAAAATATTAAGTTAAAAATGCATTAGATACTCCTAACCTACTGAACATCATAGCTTAGTGTAGCTTACTTTAAATATGTTCAGAACACCTCCATTAGCCCACAGTTGGACAAACTCACCTAACACAATGAGCATACTGTAGAGCAGGGGTCAGCAAACTTTTGACATGCAAGAGCTAATTCTGTCCCTTGAAGTTTTGCGAGACCTATAAAACAAATGAAATCAGCATTATGTGAATAATATCCTTTAAAAATTTTATAAATGAAACTATTGGGTTGTCGGAAAAGTCATGACATATTTTGTCTATGTTTTTCAAAGGTCATTTTTTATGTAAAGAACAAAAATCAATCAATGATATATTGCCCGTTTTGTTCAATAGATTTTTGTCATCTTTTGGTGTGCTTTATAATTCCTCATTCATAGAAGGACCTGTCTTTATTTGCAAAAAACTGAACAAGGCGCTGATTTACAGCCTCATCTGAATTGAACGTTATACCACACCAGGAGTTTTGAAGAGAGCAAAACAAGTGGAAGTCTGATGGCGCAAGGTCAAGCGAGTCTGGTGGGTGTGGCAACACATCCCATTCAAGCTCTAATAATCTTTGACAGGTGATCAAACTTGTGTGTGGTCTTCGCATTGTTGCAATGGAACACAGCTCCTTTACAATTAACAAGTTCTGGATGTTTCTGGACAATGGATTCGTTGAAACTGTCCAATTTCCAACAGTACACATTCAAATTGATTGTTTGGTTCCTTGGTAGGAGCTTGAAAAACATACACCTTTAAAATCCCACCACACTGAGGACATAACTTTTCCTCTGATGAATGTCTGCTTTCAGTGTCGTTTGAGGCAAATCATCACGTTGGGACTAAGACCCTTTGCACACCACATTATTGTAAACAATCCACTTCTCATCACCAGCTATCAGTCGCTTCAAAAATAGGATCTTTTGTGTAAATGTACCAAAGTTTCTTAATCCAGTCATCTACCGATGGGCATTTTGGTTGTTTCCAAGTCTTAGCTATTGTGAATAACGCCGCAATG